>NC_084578.2:23885000-23917500 GCF_033978685.3 Nerophis lumbriciformis | reverse complement strand
ACTTTGGCCCCAACTCTCTGCAGGTCATTCACAAGGTCCCCCGGTGTGATTCTGGGATTTTTGTAATCATTTTGACCCCACAGGGTGACATTTTGCGTGGAGCCCCAGATTGAAGGAGATTATCAGTGGTTTTGTATGTCTTCCATTTTCTAATTATTGGGTCCACAGTTGATTGCTTCACATCAAGCTGCTTACCTATTGCAGACTCAGTCTTCCCAGCCTGGTGCAGGTCTACAATTTTGTTTCTGGCGTCTTTTGTCAGCTCTTTGGTCTTGGCCATAGTGGAGTTTGGAGTGTGACTGTTTGAGGTTGTGGACAGGTGTCTTTTATACTGATAACGAGGCCAAACAGGTGCCATTAATACAGGTAACAAGTGGGGGACAGAGGAGCCTCTTAAAGAAGAAGTTACAGATCTGTGAAAGCCAGAAATCTTGCTTGTTTGTAGGTGACCAAATACTTATTTTACAAAGGAATTTGCCAATTAATTAATTAATTAAGATTGTAGCTGAGATAGGCTCCAGCACTCCACGCGACCCCGAAAGGGATAAGCGGTAGAAAATGGATGGATGGAAAAATCCTACATGTGATTTCCAGGATTCTTTCCCCCCATTCTGTCTGTCATAGTTGAAGTGTACCTATATGATGTAAAGACATTTTTCATCTTTTTAAGTGGGAGAACTTACACAACTGGTGGCTGACTAAATACTTTTTTGACCCACTGTAGATATACATACACACATTAGTATACACAAATGTGTGTTTGTGTATATATATATATATATATATATATATATATATATATATATATATATATATACTGTATATATATACAGTATATATATATATATATATATATATATATATATATATATATATATATATATATATATACATATATATATATATATATATATATATATATATACATATGTTTGTATATATATGTATGTATATATAGTATATACATATATGTATATGTATGTATGTATGTATGTATTTATATATGTATATGTATATATGTATGTATGTATATATGTATATGTATATATATATATATATATATATATAAAGTATGTATATGTATCTATACATATATAAATACATATATGTGTCTGTATGTATGTAAGTATGTACAGTATATGTTCAGTCGTGGTCAAAAGTTTACATACACTTGTAAAGAACATAATGTCATGGCTGTCTTGAGTTTCCAATAATTTCTACAACTCTTATTTTTTTGTGATAGAGTGATTGGCATACATACTTGTTTGTCACAAAAAAACATTGATGAAGTTTGGTTCTTTTATTAATATATTATGGGTCTACTGAAAATGTGACCAAATCTGCTAGGTCAAAAGTATACATACAGCGATGTTAATATTTGGTTACATGTCCCTTGGCAAGTTCCACTGCAATAAGGCACTTTTGGTAGCCATCCACAAGTTTCTGGCAAGCTTCTGGTTGAATTTTTGACCATTCCTCTTGACAAAATTGGTGCAGTTCAGCTAAATTTGTTGTTTTCTGACATGGACTTGTTTCTTCAGCATTGTTCACTCGTTTAAGTCAGGACTTTGGGAAGGCCATTCTAAAACCTTAAGTCTAGCCTGATTTAGCCATTCCTTTACCACTTTTGATGTGTGTTTGGGGTCATTGTCCTGTTGGAAACCCCAACTGCGCCCAGGACCCAACCTCCGGGCTGATGATTTTAGGTTGTCCTGAAGACTTTGGAGGTAAACCTCCTTTTTCATTGTCCCATTTCTGTAAAGCACCAGTTCCATTGGCAACAAAACAGGCCCAGAGCAAAATACTGCCACCACCATGCTTGACAAAAGGTATGGTGTTCCTGGGATTAGAGGCCTCACCTTTTCTCCTCCAAACATATTGCTGGGTATAGTGGCCAAACAGCTCTTTTTTTCCCATCTGACCACAGAACTTTCCTCCAGAAGGTCTTATCTTTGTACATTAGGGGTGTAAGGGTACACAAAAATGTCGGTTCGGTACCTACCTCGGTTTAGAGGTCACAGTTCGGTTCATTTTCGGTACAGTAAAAAAACATCAAAATATACATTTTTTGGTTATTTATTTACCAAATTTGTAAACAATGGCATGACATACACACAGGGTTCATTGCCAGGGTTAATGTGGTCAACGTATATAAAATAAAAACTAAATGAGATAATGCTCAGAATGGTTTCTTAACAAAAGTTTTCACATATAAAGTCCTTTTTTTGATTGATTGATTGAGACTTTTGTTAGTAGATTGCACAGTACAGTATATATTCCGTACAATTGACCACTAAATTGTAACACCCAAGTAAGTTTTTCAACTTGTTTAAGTCAGGGTCCACGTTAATCAAGACATGGACGAAGTGACTGGGGAGAGGGAAGTCTGGGCTTCCCTGCTTAGGCTGCTGCCCCCGTGACCCGACCTCGGATAAGCGGAAGAAGATGGATGGATGGAAGTTGTTGCTCAGATTAAATAAAATGACAAAACTTTTCTTCTACATATAAAAAGTGCAACATTAAACAGTTTCAAGTCAACTCAGCCTCAGATTAACTTTGATTAACTCCCAGCCTGGCTAATTTGGCAGTAAGAGGGAGGGTTGGAAGGAGACGACACCAAGAAGGATTTAAGGTTACCAGGTTTATTGTAACCTTTGATGATTGTGTGGAATGTGCATGCTACTCTAAGTGTTGGCTGCAGGATTAAGTGTAAAATTAACCATGTAAATAATTCAAGAGGATGTTGTACATGCGTGATGGATGAAATCTTCGTCTGACCAAGAGGGAAGGCACAAGGGAGATCCGGGGACAGGCAGGAGGTCGAGGGCAGGGGGCAAGCAACAATGTCTGAGTCCAGGTGAGTGATCAAGGATCGAGGGAGGCAGTCCAATTTCCGGGTGGAGGTCGAGGTACAGCGCTCGAGCACACGGGACAAGACGGGCACTGCAAGGAGGACAAGGGACATAAGTCAACCAGACAAAAAAAGGCAAGAGACAAAAGACGTGAGGACAACGAGAGGGAAGCCAGAGAAGTGAATGCTTACTACAGGAGTCAACGACGTTCCGGCGTAGGATCAAAGGAGTGACTGGCTCTTATGCTGTCCTCTTGATTGCTGCCAGGTGCGCTGATGAAAGATAGCCTGCAGCTGCGGAGAAGCATAGGCGTGGTGCGCACGGCGCGTGCGGGGGCGTGTACTGGCATGCTGCCAGATAAAGTGTGGGAACCTGCTGCGGAAGAATCTTTGGTTCGCATCCGCGCCGTGACAGTACCCCCCTCCTTAGGCGAGGCACCCGACGAGCGTCTAAGGGCCCCCGGGTTGGCGCGGTAGAAGTCCTCCAGAAGAGAGGGGTCGGCAAGGTAGGAGGCCGGCACCCATGATCTGTTCTTCGGTCCGTATCCCTCCCAGTCGACCAGGTATACCAGCCCCCTACCCTGTCGACGGACCCTGAGGATCTTCTTTACTGTCCAAACCGGGTCACTGTCATCCAGGAACCTAGGGGGGGGGTAGGGGGAGATAGAACGCTCTCCGTCACCGGTTTTATTTGGGACACGTGGACCACAGGGTGTTGCTTGACCGAGGGTGGGAGAGTCAATTCAACGGATACCGGGTTGATTATGGAAATTATGGGGTAGGGACCAACAAAACGGGGAGCTAATTTCTTTGACGGTACCTGAAGGCTGAGGTCCTTGGCGAGCAACATGACAAGTTGACCCGGCTGTTAGGACAGGGCGGAGATGCGATGTTTATTGGCGCTGCGGCACATCCTTTCAGATGCCTTAACCAGTGCCGTACGGACGGCTCTCCACACCCTCTGACACCTCCGGATGTGGGCCCTGGTTGAGGGTACTGCGATCTTGAGCTCTGCTGGGGAAACATGGGGGGTTGATAGCCCAAAGAGCATTCAAATGGAGACATACCGGTGGCGGAGCTCTTCATGGCGTTGTAGGAGTAAATAAATAAATGGGTTGTACTTGTATAGCGCTTTTCTACCTTCAAGGTACTCAAAGCGCTTTGACACTACTTCCACATTTACCCATTCACACACACATTCACACACTGATGGAGGGAGCTACCATGCAAGGCGCTAACCAGCACCCATCAGGAGCAAGGGTGAAGTGTCTTGCTCAGGACACAACGGACATGACGAGGTTGGTACTAGGTGGGGATTGAACCTGGGACCCTCGGGTCGCGCACGGCCACTCTTACACTGCGCCACGCCGTCCCAAGGAATAAACTTGCTCCAGGATGTAGGTTGACATTGTGCGACACATCGGAGTATGGTCTCCAGACTCTGGTTGGCCCTCTCGGCCTGCCCGTTGCTCTGGGGGTGATATCCGGACGTGAGGATACTATTCCCACTATACGAGTCGGAAGAAGGATGGTCTCGGGGGTTGATGGGTGGTTGTTCTCTGCCATGTGCACCCTAGAAAGTGCGTCCGCCTTCTGATTCTTGAAACCGGGTCTATAAGATA
This sequence comes from Nerophis lumbriciformis, assembly GCF_033978685.3. Classification (NCBI taxonomy): domain Eukaryota; kingdom Metazoa; phylum Chordata; class Actinopteri; order Syngnathiformes; family Syngnathidae; genus Nerophis; species Nerophis lumbriciformis. The sequence goes on along the minus strand of NC_084578.2, from coordinate 23,913,027 downwards.
GAATGTAGTCGAAACGGGAGAAAAATTGCTGCCATCTAGCCTGATGGTTGTTGATCCTCCGAGCTGACCGGATGGCGAGAAGGTTACTGTGATCCGTCAGGATATGGAACTGGTGCTTTGCCCCCTCAAGCCAGTGTCTCCACTCGGATAAGGCCTCATGGACAGCCAATAGCTCTCTGTTGCCAGCGTCGTAGTTAAGTTCTGCTGGAGAGAGTCGCCTGGAGAAAAATGCACATGGGTGGAGAAGGTTATCGATCTTAGAACGCTGCGAAAGTATGGCCCCTATCCCAGAGTCCGAAGCGTCCACCTCGACCAAAAAAGGACAGTCCCAATCAGGGTGGACGAGGACGGAAGCAGAGACAAAACTGGTCTTGAGGCCTCTAAAAGCACTGTCGGCCTCAAGGGACCACACAAAGTTAATTTTGGACGAGGTGAGAGCGTTTAAGGGTGCGGCAATTTGACTAAAGTTTCGAATTAATCTCCTGTAGAAACCTGCGAATCTCAAGAATCTTCTGAGTTCCGTCCTAGATGCGGGTTGTGGCCAGTCCAACACGGCCTTGACCTTCTCGGGATCGGCCTTGACATGGCCCCTTTCGACGATAAAGCCAAGAAAATCCACTGAAGAAGCGTGAAAACGACACTTCTCTGCCTTGACGAAAAGCCTGTTCTCAAGGAGCCACTGGAGGACGGGACGAACATGCTGCTGGTGCTCCTGTGGGTTGCGAGAAAAAATTAGGATGTCGTCTAGGTAAACCACGACAAACTGGTCCAACATGTCTCGGAGGATGCCATTTGCCAACATCTGAAACACAGCAGGAGCATTGGTAAGGCCGAAGGGCATGACCTTGTAATCAAAGTGGCCAAGATGTGTATTGAAGGCCGTCTTCCATTCATAACCCTTCTTGATCCGGACCAGGTGGTAAGCATTGCGGAGGTCCAGCTTGGTGAAGATGGTAGCTGGGGCCAGAGGTTCGAAAGAGGAGTTGAGCAAAGGTAGCAGGTATTTGTTCTTTATGGTTATGTTATTGAGATGTCGGTAGTCGATGCATGGCCTCAATGATCCGTCCATCTTGGTCACGAAGATGAATCCAGCTGCCACAGGAGATCGAGACGAGGTGATGATTCTGGATGCCATTGATTCTGTCATATATTCCTTCATGGCCTCCTTTTCGGGAAGAGATAGGTTGTACAGGCGGCTGGAAGGTAGGGAAGCACCGGGGAGCAGCTCGATGGCGCAGTCATATGGACTGTGAGGAGGAAGAGATTTAGCTTGGTCTTTGTCAAGAGACACCAAAGGAATCCCGTTCTGTTGGGCGAACCCGTAGTCCATCAGGCTATCGTCAGCCCCAGAGTCCAAGTATGCCTTTACTGCCACCCTTCTATTGTTCCATGTTAAAGATGCGGAAAATAGGATGCTTGGGTTCCCTTGTTCCTGGGGGAATGTCGTGTGGCTTACCAGGATCCCCCCTTGCTGTTGCACCCGGTCTCTAGGTTGGGAGGGGCAGTTGCGGATAATGTGTCCCGCCTCACCGCAGTAGAGGCAGAGACGCTGCCTCAGTCTTCTTTCCCTCTTCCCCGTTCCCAAACGGGTTCTTCCCACTTGCATGGCCTCGGGTGCTGACATCGCTCCCTGACAAGGAGGGGATTTTTCTCCGTAAGACTGGAAAACAGGGGTCGCTCGCGCTGCAGGAGGTCTCCTAGCGACTCCACGGGCTCTCTCGGTTGCTCGCTCCAAAAGTCTCTGGTCGTACTGCAGTGCCAAGTTAATGAGGGCTCCACAGGAGGTTGGTCTGTCCCTCAACAAACCGTCCTTGATCTCCTCGGAGAGTCCTCAACAAAACGCACTCTGGAGGGCCTTGTCCTTCCAGCCGCTGTCTACCGCAATGGTCCGGAACTCCAGGGCGTAAGCTGCCACCGAGCGAGTTCCTTGCTGGATGGTGTGCAAGCGTCCTGCGGCATCCCCCCCATCCTTGGGGTGGTCGAATACGGCCAAAAATTGGACAGGAAGGCTGAGTAGTCGGTGCCGAGGCCTAGTGACTTGTCCAAAGCTGCAGTAGCCCATTTGAGAGCAGGTCCGGCAAGCAGCGAAAAAACAAATGCAATTTTGGCCCCATCGGTAGTGTAGCGCGAGGGTTGGTGCAAAAAAAGTAACTCACATTGCACCAAAAACCCCCTACAGAGCTCAAAATCACCCTCAAAAAACCTAGGGCTATCAATCTTGGGCTCCCGGCTAAGGGAAGTGCTACCGGAGCTAGTAGCTGGTGTAGCATGCTGTCCTGTTACCAAGTCTTGCACTGGACTGGGGCCTAGCTGGTCCAACTTAGTATATAACTTGGTGAAAGTTTTCTCAAAATTGTCCTCTAATGCTTCAAAACGAGTCTGGTGCGTCTTAAGGACTGAGCACATTACCTCCAAGTCTGGACTTTGTGGGATCCGAGCCTGAGGAGCGAGTCTAGGCTGGGGGATGTCGTCTGGTTCCGGCATGGTTGGCCGGAACGTACTGTTATGTACGTGAGGGTTGGAAGGAGACGACACCAAGAAGGATTTAAGGTTACCAGGTTTATTGTAACCTTTGATGATTGTGTGGGATGTGTATGCTACTCTAAGTGTTGGTTGCAGGATTAAGTGTAAAATTAACCATGTAAATAATTCAAGAGGATGTTGTACATGCGTGATGGATGAAATCTTCGTCTGACCAAGAGGGAAGGCACAAGGGAGATCCGGGGACAGGCAGGAGGTCGAGGGCAGGCGCCAAGCAACAATGTCTGAGTCCAGGTGAGTGATCGAAGATCGAGGGAGGCAGTCCAATTTCCGGGTGAAGGTCGAGGTACAGCGCTCGAGCACACGGGACAAGACGGGCACTGCAAGGAGGACAAGGGACACAAGTCAACCAGACAAAAAAAGGCAAAAAACAAAAGAGGCGAGGACAACGAGAGGGAAGCCAGAGACATGAATGCTTACTACAGGTGTTAACGATGTTCTGGCGTAGGATCAAAGGAGTGACTGGATCTTATGCTGTCCTCCTGATTGCTGCCAGGTGCGCTGATGAAAGACAGCCTGCAGCTGCGGCGAAGTGTTAGCGTGGTGCACACGGCGCGTGCGGGGGCGTGTACTGGCATGCTGCCAGATAGAGTGTGGGAACCTGATGCGGTAGAATCTTGGGTACGCATCCGCGCCGTGACAAGCGGGGGAAGAAAATCGATATTTGAAAAAATAGAATCAATACTGAATCATACAACGTGAGAATGTAGATTTGAATTTGAATCGATTTTTTCCCACACCCCTAATATATATATATATATATATACTTCCTTATGTTCCAAATATATATACCGTATTTTCCGCACTATAAGGCGCACCTAAAAACCACAAATTTTCTCAAAAGCTAACAGTGCGCCTTATAACCCGGTGCGCTTTATTACGATTCATTTTCATAAAGTTTCGATCTCGCAACTTCGGTAAACAGCCGCCATCTTTTTTCCCGGTAGAACAGGAAGCGCTTCTTCTTCTACGCAAGCAACCGCCAAGGTAAGCACCCGCCCCCATAGAACAGGAAGCGCTTCTTCTTCTACTGTAAGCTACCGCCCGCCCCCGGAAGAAGAAGAAAAAACGCGCGGATATCACCGTACGTTTCATTTCCTGTTTACATCTGTAAAGACCACAAAATGGCTCCTACTAAGCGAAAAGGATCCGGTTCATAAAAAGACGCAATCTCTCCATCCGCACACGGATTACTACCGTATTTCACAGCAACTGATATTCCTGTGAACCGCACTGTGGAACGGGAGCACGTACGGTGAATATTCGCACCACAGGTAATGAGAAGTCATCCTTCACTGTGGTTCTAGCTTGCCATGCTAACTTCCACCCATGGTGATATTCAAAAGGAAGACCTTGCCAAAAAAGACCTTTCCAGCCGGCGTCATCATAAAAGCTAACTCGAAGGGATGGATGGATGAAGAAAAGATGAGCGAGTGGTTAAGGGAAGTTTACGCGAAGAGGCCGGGTGGCTTTTTTCACACAGCTCCGAAGGCGAACACACCTTCACTAAGACGGGCAGACAGCGCCGGACGACATACGCCAACATTTGCCAGTGGATCGTAAATGCCTGGGCAGATATTTCGGTCACAACTGTGGTCCGAGCTTTCCGGAAGGCAGGATTCACAGAACAACAGCGACACTGACTCCGATGACTTCGACGAGACGGAACCGGCCATTTTGGATACCACGCTTGCGCAACTTTTCAATTCGGACACCGAAGACGAAGAATTCGAAGGATTTACGAATGAAGAATAACTTCAGAAGGTGAGCGCTATGTTTATTTTGTGTGTTGTGACATTAACGTTCGAGCAACATTATGTTGCTATTGCTCTACACCATTTTGAATTTTACTATGTTTGTGATTGCACATTTGCGTACATTTTGGGACAGAGTTGTTAGAACGCTGGTTTTCAATATATTATTAAAGTTTGACTGAACTATCTGACTGTTTTTTTGACATTCCCTTTAGCGCAGCGTAGGCGCGGTTTATAATCCGGGGCGGCTTATTGGTGGACAAAGTTATGAAATATGTAATTCATTGAAGGTGCGGCTAATAATCCGGTGCGCCTTATAGTGCGGAAAATACGGTATATATAATAATAAAACAATAATATATATATATATATATATATATATATATATATATATATATATATATATATATATATATATATATATATATATATATATATATATATATATATACAAACCCCGTTTCCATTTCAGTTGGGAAATTGTGTTAGGTGTAAATATAAACGGAATACAATGATTTTCAAACAATTTTCAACACATTCAGTTGAATATGCTACAAAGACAACATATTTGATGTTCAAACTGATAAACATTTTTTTTTTGCAAATAATCATTAACTTTAGAATTTGATGCCAGCAACACGTGACAAAGAAGTTGGGAAAGGTGGCAATAAATATAAAGTCGATGAATGCTCATCAAACACTTATTCGGAACATCCCACAGGTGAACAGGCAAATTGGGAACAGGTGGGTGCCATGATTGGGTATAAAAGTAGATTCCATGAAATGCTCAGTCATTCACAAACAAGGATGGGGGCGAGGGTCACCACTTTGTCAACAAATGCGTGAGCAAATTGTTGAACAGTTTAATAAAAACCTTTCTCAACCAGCTATTGCAAGGAATTTAGGGATTTCACCATCTACGGTCTGTAATATCATCAAAGGATTCAGAGAATTTGGAGAAATCACTGCACGTAAGGAGCTAAGCCCGTGACCTTCGATCCCTCAGGCTGTACTGCATCAACAAGCGACATCAGTGTGTAAAGGATATCACCACATGGGCTCAGGAACACTTCAGAAACCCACTGTCAGTAACTACAGTTGGTCGCTACATCTGTAAGTGCAAGTTAAAACTCTCCTATGCAAGGCGAAAACCGTTTATCAACAACACCCAGAAATGCCGTCGGCTTCGCTGGGCCTGAGCTCATCTAAGATGGACTGATACAAAGTGGAAAAGTGTTCTGTGGTCTGACGAGTCCACATTTCAAATTGTTTTTGGGAACTGTGGACGTCGTGTCCTCCGGACCAAAGAGGAAAATAACCATCCGGATTGTTATAGGCGCAAAGTTGAAAAGCCAGCATCTGTGATGGTATGGGGGTGTATTAGTGCCCAAGACATGGGTAACTTACACATCTGTGAAGGCGCCATTAATGCTGAAAAGTACATACAGGTTTTGGAGCAACATATGTTGCCATCCAAGCAACGTTACCATGGATGCCCCTGCTTATTTCAGCAAGACAATGCCAATGCAGTCTTTTACTATGAAGCCACGTGTTACATCAGTAACACGTGGCTTCATAGTAAAAGAGTGCGGGTACTAGACTGGCCTGCCTGTAGTCCAGACCTGTCTCCCATTGAAAATGTGTGGTGCATTATGAAGCCTAAAATACCACAACGGAGACCCCCCGGACTGTTGAACAACTTAAGCTGTACATCAAGCAAGAATGGGAAAGAATTCCACCTGAGAAGCTTAAAAAATGTGTCTCCTCAGTTCCCAAACGTTTACTGAGTGTTGTTAAAAGGAAAGGCCATGTCACACATTTGTGAACATGCCCTTTCCCAACTACTTTAGCACGTGTTGCAGCCATGAAAATCTAAGTTAATTATTATTTGCAAAAAAAAATGAAGTTTATGAGTTTGAACATCAAATATCGTCATTCAATTGAATATGGGTTGAAAAGGATTTGCAAATCATTGTATTCCATTTATATTTACATCTAACACCATTTTCCAACTCATATGGAAACAGGGTTTGTATATATATATATATATATATATATATATATATATATATACACATGTGTGAGTGTGAGTGTGTGTGTGTGTGTGTGTGTGTGTGCATTGGTTGGTGTTGGTTATGGAATTTGGAGCATTTGTTGGACTGCAGTGCAATGCAGACAAATTAAACCAGCATCCCGACCCTCTGGATAGTGACATGCTTCCTGCAGGACTAGCATGAGACAAGCAAGGCTAGCATGAGACCAGTAGCAATGCACACAAACTCGATCAGCATCCTCGGGACATGCTGCCGGCAGGACTAGCATTGGTCCAGCATAAGATTAGCAGAAGGACTAACAATTAAGAACGTGACTAAGAGTTTGGAGGTTGTGAAGGTGGGAGGGGCAAAGAGGAGGAGTCCACCCCTCCCGTCTGGTTCCGCGACTGCAGGACTGAAGGAAGCATCGCCAGACATATTTCAATGTTCACCCTGCTGCTCTGCGTCAAAGGTAAGCATGTCGTCATCAAATTCATGACCATATTCATGGTTTTCATTCATAACAATGAACATGTTTGTTCTTCACATGTGCATGGACAACATAAACGTGCAATCCGAGTCGCATTTCGATGCTTGTATGACGCCAACGTGGAACGCGTCTTGCAGAAAAATGGCATGACGTAGGGAATTCCCACACTTACGATTATTATGATTCATAATTACTAGTCTTCTCAACGCTACATAACACCTGTGTAATTGATAGTCCTTGGTCACGATTGACTGTCATACATGTGCACATGACAAGAACATGACGTGGGGAATCCCCACATTTATGACGATGACTATTACATATTATCTTCACACCTGTTAATGATTTTTATGGTTATGATTCTCAACAGTATTCTCATATAATCATATATGCTTTTACTTGATTGACAGGCATTGCAATCTTTACAAGTACTTTGGTACTATGATCTCAAATTGTATACTACCAACACCTTTTATGTACTACCAGTACATACTTTAATACTACCATCACATATATTTGAACTACCAGCACATGCTTATATAATATCACTTAAACTTGACACAATTATCACATACTTTTATACTATCATTAAATACTTAAATATAATCCACATACTTTTATATCATCAAATACCTTTATACTACCGCCACATACTACCATCACATACTAGCAGAGGTGGGACCAAGTCATTGTTTTGCAAGTCACAAGTAAGTCTCAAGTCTTTGCCCTCAAGTCCGAGTCAAGACAGGCAAGCCCCGAGTCAAGTCCAAAGTCAAGACTGGAAAGTCTCAAGTCAAGTCCTAAGTCCTGCATTTTGAGTTTCGAGTCCTTTCAAGTCCTTTTAACCACAGACTAATATATTAACACAGATTGTGTATGCTTTTGAAACGCTGTATTTATTTATTAAAACAAGTGCATTTTAAATTGCAGGAAAGAAAATTGTGCTGACATTGCACTTTATAATAGCACTATTAACCAGTCATTTTAAACATTAACTCATTCCTTTACAGAACAAACACATTGAAAAATAAAGTGCAAATGTACTTATTTGTACAAAAGTGTTAACATTGAAAAAACATGACATATACGTGAACATAACAAAAAAGTTGTACTTTTTATATGTCAGGGCCCTATCGCATTGCATTTGCAAAAGACCAAATTAGCCAAGAGTCTGTCAGTCATTTGTGCACGATGGGGGCGTAGTATGATGCCACCATGGCTGAAAACTCGCTCCACTGGAGCACTGGAGGCAGGCACTGCCAAGACTCTCATGGCCACTCGGAACAGTGAAGGAAGAGTCTTCATGTTCAATGCCCAGAACAAAAGGGGGGAGAGAGTTGTTTTGGGTTGGTGCACTACTTGTAAGTGTATCTTGTGTTTTTTATGTTGATTTAATTAAAAAAAGAAAAGAAAAAAAAAATATTTCTTGTGCGGCCCGATACCAATCGATCCACGGACCAGTACCGGGCCGCGGCCCGGTGGTTGGGGACCACTGAGGTAAACAACCAAGCTAGCTAGTCAGAAAGCTAGCTAAAACGGTACACATATTCATAATATAGTATACATTTTAACTGACCTTTATTTTACTATTTTTGTCTTTTTTTAGGTGGCTAAAATACGCGGTGCTGCTGACCGCTGTCTAACGTTACGTGTGATATATTGACTAACGTAACCCTGCTTAAAAAAAAATCACTGAACAAAAAATATGAATAAGGTAGTGAACTGCAACAGATTCCCGTGTTTGCAATAACGTTATAACGTTAGCAGTGAGTTTACAGCCTCACTGATTTAACTACACAGCAAATAAAAGTCACGTTACTTAGCCAATAAACGTTATCTTACATTCAAAACTTAACGTTCTTTGTGCAACTTCAAATGCCGGACGAAGTTGGAAGTTGTTGCCTCTCCATTTTCGAACCGCTTGTGTTGCATACTGCAAACCATTTTGTGTTGACCACCTCGTAATTTTTATACCCAAACAAAATTATTTTAGGTATCATTTTTTGTTCACTGGCGTGTGGTTTGGACATGTCTTCTTCGTTGGTTGTCCTGCAATTTGATTGGATGAATGCTGTGTGATGAAAACAAAGTAGATCTAATTTGATTGGCTGTTGTACTGACAGCACACCAGCTGACACACGCAACGCTGATAGACAAGTACACAATGAAAAATACGGAGCGCTCCCGAATAACTTTTTCATCTTTGGGTTTTGGGGAAAGTAGCAAGTCATGTCAATTCAAAAGGCTCAAGTCCAAGTGAAGTCACAAGTCTTTGATGTTAAAGTCTAAGTCGAGTTGCAAGTCTTTTTACATTTTGTCAAGTCGAGTCTAAAGTCATCAAATTCATGACTCGAGTCTGACTCGAGTCCAAGTCATGTGACTCGAGTCCACACCTCTGCATACTAGTATGTGACGGAAGTATGAAAACATGCAATGATTGTATATATGTATGTACTACAATCACATACTTTTATACTACATCACATACCTGTATGTACTACAAGTACACATCACTTACTGTATGAACACATTTAATACGACATCATACTTTTATACTACCATCACATACTTTTATATCACCATCTCATACTTTTATACCACCATCACATACTTTTATATCACCATCTCATAGTTTTATACCACCACTTACTGTATGAACACATTTAATACAACATCATACTTTTACACTACCATCACATACTTTTATATCACCATCTCATACTTTTATACCACCATCACATACTTTTATATCACCATCTCATACATACCACCATCACATACTTTTATATGTCCATCAAATACTTGTATGTACTACCATCACATACTTCTACACAACCATAACATACTACAATGTACTACCATCACATACTTTTACACTATCATTAACATATGTTAATACTACCATTACATACTGTACTTTTACAGTACTACTATCAAACACTTGTATGTACTGCAAGTACACATCATTCATTGTATGAACACATTTTAAGCTATCATCACATACTTTCATACCAACAACACATTTTTATATCATCATATACTTTTATTCTACTGTCACATACTTTCATACTACATCACATACTTTTATACTACTATCCCTTACTTTTATATTATCATCATATACTTTTATGTATATGATGATAGTATAAAAGTACACAAAAAGAACTACATCACATACTTTTATACTATCATATACTTTTACATTATATCACATACTTTTATACAACCATATCATACTCTTATACTATTATCACATACTTCTATACTACCGTCAAATACAGTACAGGCACGGTTGAAAAAGGTGGGACAGGAGTAGCAATCCCACCTCACAGGTTATTAATGACAACAAACATATTTTATAAAAAAAAAAAAAAAAAAAAATGCAAACACTCTAAATATTAATCTAAAACGTCAAACAAAAACTCAGCTAGCCCGCGACTACATGCGTGTGCGAAATAAAGATGTGTCAATTTATTTATGCAATGGCTCTTCTCGCAAGTAATTAATGACAGCCTCCACCTTCCGCAAAGTAAAAACAAACCTTAAAAACAACTTGAATATCACAGAATATTCCACAAAGTCAAATAAATTGTAGTAAACATTAGAATGGAAGTAATAAAGTCAGTGATAAGTCTGAGCTCTGGCCAGTAAAGGTCAGCGGAGGGAGGGGGAATTGAACCAAGCTGTTCAACTGTGTGTATACTTCCTCAGTTAATTGAGAAATAATTTAGTGCACAAGGGGTACGTGATGATGTTGATATGAAAGTAAGTACTTTGATGGTTACTGTGACAGTACGTATATTTACTCGTGGTAGAGGAATGATATAAAGTGAGCAGAATAGGGTGAATCCATTTTGCGTATTTGTCTTCATTAATATGATATGCTGTTCATTAAAACGCCCACAATACTGGGAGGAGAAGATGCAAATAAACTGCACGCACAAAGTGATTTATCAACACTCATCACTGTTTTGCGAGCACTATTTAGCACCTCTGAAAAGGACGCGCAAACTGACAGTTACACACAGGGTTGCAGGACCTTTGCTTGCCCTGTGCGCGCGCCACAAAGAGGAGGAACAGAGAATGTGTGTGTGTCAACATCTTTGCGTGGTCTGTCAGAAATAAAATATATCAGACATATCGTCTATACAGCAACATCCTCTCATAATTTTTTAGCTGCTTTTTGGGTGAGTCAAGGGGCTGCTTAAAACAAATACTATTGTTGCGTTTTGATGTCTGTTGGCGTTATTTTAATGGTGTTCGTTTTTTCATGTAGAATATATATTATTAATATGTATCTCTTATATGCAAAAAAACCCTTCAAAGGGAACTGCACTTTTTGGGGGGAATTTTGCCTATCGTTCACAATACTTATGAGAGGCAAGAAGACAATTTTTTCATTTTTATATTTGCATTCTAACTTGCTCCTCTCTTAGCTGCCACCTTACCGTGGTAGAGGAATTTGCGTGTCCCAATGATCCTAGGAGCTATGTTGTCCGGGGGTTTCTATGCCCCCTGGTAGGGTCTCCCAAGGCAAACTGGTCCTAGGTGAGGGATCAGACAAAGAGCAGCTCGAAGACCTCTATGAAGAACACTAACAAAGGACCCAGATTTCCTTCGCCCGGACGCGGGTCACCGGGGCCCCCCTCTGGAGCCAGGCCCGGAGGTGGGGCGCGATGGCGAGCGCCTGGTGGCCGGGCCTGTCCCCATGGGGCCCGGCCGGGCACAGCCCGAAGAGGCAACGTGGGTCCCCCCTCCAATGGGCTCACCACCCATAGCAGGGGCCATAGAGGTCGGGTGCAGTGTGAGCTGGGCGGAAGCCGAAGGCAGGGCACTTGGCGGTCCGATCCTCGGCTACATAAGCTGGCTCTTGGGACGTGGAACGTCACCTCGCTGGGGGGGAAGGAGCCTGAGCTAGTGCGTGAGGTGGAGAAGTTCCGGCTAGATATGGTCGGACTCACTTCGACGCACAGCAAGGGCTCTGGAACCAGTTCTCTTGAGAGGGGCTGGACTCTCTTCCACTCTGGCGTTGCCGGCAGTGAGAGGCGACGGGCTGGGGTGGCAATTCTTCTTGCCCCTCGGCTCAAAGCCTGCACGTTGGAGTTCAACCCGGTGGACGAGAGGGTAGCTTCCCTCCGCCTTCGGGTGGGGGGACGGGTCCTGACTGTTGTTTGCGTTTACGCGCCAAACGGCAGCTCAGAGTACCCACTCTTTTTGGATTCACTCGAGGGAGTACTTGAGAGTGCTCCCCCGGGTGATTCCCTCGTTCTACTGGGGGACTTCAACGCTCATGTTGGCAGCGACAGTGAAACCTGGAGAGGTGTGATTGGGAAGAATGGCCGCCCGGATCTGAACCCAAGTGGTGTTCTGTTATTGGACTTTTGTGCTCGTCACAGATTGTCGATAACAAACACCATGTTCAAACATAAGGGTGTCCATATGTGCACTTGGCACCAGGACACCCTAGGCCGCAGTTCCATGATCGACTTTGTAGTTGTGTCATCGGATTTGCGGTCTCATGTTTTGGACACTCGGGTGAAGAGAGGGGCGGAGCTTTCTACCGATCACCACCTGGTGATGAGTTGACTGCGATGGTGGGGGAGGATGCCGGACAGACCTGGCAGGCCCAAACGCATTGTGAGGGTTTGCTGGGAACGCCTGGCAGAGTCTCCTGTCAGAGAGAGTTCCGGAAGAACTTTGAACATGTCACGAGGGAGGCGCTGGACATTGAGTCCGAGTGGACGATGTTCCGTGCCTCTGTTGTCGAGGCGGCCGATTGGAGCTGTGGCCGCAAGGTGGTTGGTGCCTGTCGTGGCGGTAATCCTAGAACCCGTTGGTGGATGGTGAGGGATGCCGTCAGGCTGAAGAAGGAGTCCTATCGGGTTCTTTTGGCTCATGGGACTCCTGAGGCAGCAGACAGGTACCGACAGGCCAAGCGGTGTGCAGCTTCAGCGGTCGCGGAGGCAAAAACTCGGACATGGGAGGAGTTCGGGGAGGCCATGGAAAAAGACTTCCGGACGGCTTCGAAGCAATTCTGGACCACCATCCGCTGCCTCAGGAAGGGGAAGCAGTGCAGTGTCAACACCGTGTATGGTGGTGATGGTGCTCTGCTGACCTCGACTGCGGATGTTGTGGATCGGTGGGGAGAATACTTCGAAGACCTCCTCAATCCTACCAGCACGTCTTCCTATGAGGAAGCAGGGCCTGGGGAATCTGTGGTGGGCTCTCCTATTTCTGGGGATGAGGTTGCCGAGGTAGTTAAAAAGCTCCTCGGTGGCAAGGCCCCGGGGGTGGATGAGATCCGCCCGGAGTTCCTTAAGGCTCTGGATGTTGTGGGGCTGTCTTGGTTGACAAGACTCTGCAACATCGCGTGGACATTGGGGGCGGTACCTCTGGAGTGGTGGTTCCTCTCTTTAAGAAGGGGAACCGGAGGGTGTGTTCCAACTATTGTGGGATCACACTCCTCAGCCTTCCCGGTAAGGTCTATTCAGGTGTACTGGAGAGGAGGCTACGCCGGATAGTCGAACCTCGGATTCAGGAGGAACAGTGTGGTTTTCGTCCTGGTCGTGGAACTGTGGACCAGCTCTATACTCTCGGCAGGGTCCTTGAGGGTGCATGGGAGTTTGCCCAACCAGTCTACATGTGCTTTGTGGACTTGGAGAAGGCATTCAACCATGTACCCCGGGAAGTCCTGTGGGGAGTGCTCAGAGAGTATGGGGTAACGGACTGTCTTATTGTGGCAGTTCGCTCCCTGTATAATCAGTGTCAGAGCTTGGTCCGCATTGCCGGCAGTAAGTCGGACACGTTTCCAGTGAGGGTTGGACTCCGCCAAGGCTGCCCTTTGTCACCGATTCTGTTCATAACCTTTATGGACAGAATTTCTAGGCGCAGTCAGGGCGTTGAGGGTATCTGGTTTGGTGGCTGCAGGATTAGGTCTCTGCTATTTGCAGATGATGTGGTCCTGATGGCTTCCTCCGGCCAAGATCTTCAGCTCTCACTGGATCGGTTCGCAGCCGAGTGTGAAGCGACTGGGATGGGAATCAGCACCTCCAAGTCCGAGTCCATGGTTCTCTCCCGGAAAAGGGTGGAGTGCCATCTCCGGGTTGGGGAGGAGATCTTGCCCCAAGTGGAGGAGTACAAGTACCTCGGAGTCTTGTTCACGAGTGGGGGAAGAGTGGATCGTGAGATCGACAGGCGGATCGGTGCGGCGTCTTCAGTAATGCGGACGCTGTATCGATCCGTTGTGGTGAAGAAGGAGCTGAGCCGGAAGGCAAAGCTCTCGATTTACCGGTCGATCTACGTTCCCATCCTCACCTATGGTCATGAGCTTTGGGTCATGACCGAAAGGACAAGATCACGGGTACAAGCGGCCGAAATGAGTTTCCTCCGCCGAGTGGCGGGGCTCTCCCTTAGAGATAGGGTGAGAAGCTCTGTCATTCGGGGGGAGCTCAAAGTAAAGCCACTGCTCCTCCACATCGAGAGGAGCCAGATGAGGTGGTTCGGGCATCTGGTCAGGATGCCACCCGAACGCCTCCCTAGGAAGGTGTTTCGGGCACGTCCGACCGGTAGGAGGCCACGGGGAAGACCCAGGACACGCTGGGAAGACTATCTCTCCCGACTGGCCTGGGAATGCCTCGGGATCCCCCGGGAGGAGCTGGACGAAGTGGCTGGGGAGAGGGAAGTCTTGGCCTCCTTGCTTAAGTTGCTGCCCCCCGCGACCCGACCTCGGATAAGCGGAAGAAGATGGATGCACCTCATGAGACGTAGCCTCAGCGCCGCCCTGGCGCAGTTTTGTACTGTTTTTGTACTTATTTTGATTATTGTTTCTCAGCTGTTTGTTAATGTTGCAGTTTATAAATTAAGGTTTATAAAAAAAAAATTAAAAAAAGACTTAAAAAAAGCCTCCGCGTATGCGCATAGCATAGTTCCAACGAATCGATGACTAAATTAATAACCAACTATTTTGATAATCGATTTAATCGATTAGTTGTTGCAGCCCTAATGTGTATATATATATATACACACACACACATATATATATATATATATATATATATATATATATATATATATATATATATATATATATACTTGCAGTGTGTATATAAACAGTTGATGGAGGGATTTTAAGTTGTTTTAGAGGGCTTTGAAGGCTACAACGGTGACTCCCGTTAGCCGGATCTTCCAAGCGTGTTTTATCATCTTAAACCCCCCCCCACTAAAAAAAAAAAAAAAGACGTGTGCTCTTGTCTCTCATAATGATTGTGAACGATAGGTACAATTCCAAAAAAAGTGCAGTTCCCCCTTGAGGTATGCATTTGTTTGTGTCTTGAGCACAGTAAGCACATCCTCTCTCTCTTGTGCACATCTGCAGCACACCAAAATGTGTGTTTCATTGTGGAATCACCGGACTGCTTCTAAAATGCCCATAAGATGTGGTACATGTCAGCTGCTTGTTTGATAGTAAAACGCCACAGGTACGAGCATGATAACATGAATGTACAGTACAGTAAATGATCGAGTGCCTCCATAATGAAAGCTCTGTAATACATGCAAAAACCTCATTTAAATAAGGCGGTCTGCACCAGTTATGAATAGCATGTGCAATGTTAGTAGATCACACGCGTTACGCCCACAAATGGTACATGCACATTTATAAATTGCACACTGTTTAGCACATGGTATTTGGATCTTAGTAGATCAGGCCTTTAAAGTGTTTTTTTTGTTCTTAAGTTTGCTATTTAGTGAGTATTCCTAACTTATTTTTCACATTTTAGTGTTTGTTTATTACATTGGTTGGGTTAATCTTTTAGTTGACCTTCAATGTATAGCATGTGTATATTAATGAATTGTAGCAGTCACCATAGCAGCGGGATGTACTGGGGTTAGTGGTTTGACAGTAGTTTTTATATACTATTAATATCGTATTTGTCTGCAGGGGCTGATTCAGGTGCTGTCAAGATGGTGGCACCTGGCAGTAGAGACGCAAAGAACATGCCGTGTTTAAGACCCACACGTTGCTGCCCACAGAAATTCAAACTACGATGAGAAAGTAGGATGTAGGTGAAGATAACATGGCTCATCCGCTTCTCCGATAAACAGCATTCTTCCTTCTGGGGATCTTCCAAAGTCTTCACTTTCCAACATGCGTCCGTCTCTTGCCACGGCAGTCCTTCCAGCCAGGACGCGTTCCCACAACGCCCCCATTCTGGCCGTAGGGAGTCGTGAACAACTCTCAGCCCCTCGAAGGCGTAGTCCTAACCTCCGACACACCCTGAGCCCAGAAAACCTTCGAACACTGGCAGAAAGAGGAGGGTCTTGTGTCGACAGTGTGTCTATGATCAGCGGTCCCATTGGACTTTCACGTGCCAATAGCGACACAGATCTGATTAGCTCTCAGAGCAGGTCCTCACTGACGGCATCCACTCTGGAGTACACTTTGAACCGTGGCCAGAACCTCGTCATATCCTGGGATATCAAGGAGGAAGTGGACGCTACAGACTGGATTGGACTGTACCATATTGGTAAGGTACCTTCTTTGCTGTTCCAAGTATTGTGATACTTTTGTCATGTCTGTGTATTTGTTGTTCAAGGGTTTTGTCACAAAGCTGGATGAGTGATGTTTATCCATCAATCAAAGCGCTTGTATCGGTAGAGCAACTAACAATTTTAATGGAATGATTTGGTTTAGCAGCCTGATGTTTGTGATTGACTTGTGTGTTCAGTACACAAAGCAGACCTACCACAGAAAGTGAATGTTCCAGATGTATAAATATGTTGACAATGCTTTTCTCCGTGATGTGAAATAGGACTACAGTAAGACCCAGACATTATTGTCTATTGTTATTCTGAACACACAACAACCAATCCTGAACCAGCAGAAGGTCAGGAGGCTCTGAGCTGAGCATTGATAGGAGATCTCCAAGCAGAGGTTATGCTGGGTGAGCCCCAATAAGATCTATTTTGCGCTTTCAACAACTGGTGAGGTAGGCTGAGAGGTGAACCCCAAGGAACTTGCCCTCTCTGTCGATGTAGAGGCACAGTTCTGATCTATTGTCTCCTCTGAAATTCAATATCAGCTTCTTGGTTGTGGTTGTGTTAAGGGCCAGCTTGTTATTATTGCGACCATCGTCGGGGGCGCTGTACGTCCTCCCTGTTAGCTGACTCAAGGTCCTTACTCAGCCATGCCATGGTGGTGTCATCAGCAAATTTGGCGATGGTGTTGCTGGTGTGAGGAGGGGTGCAGTCATGTGTAAAAGGGTAGACTAGGAGGGGACTGAGGACATACTACTGTGATGTACCTGTGTTCAGGATGAGACTAGAACAGTGGTCTTAACCTGGGTTCGATCGAACCCTAGGGGTTTGGTGAGTCGGGCTCAGGGGTTCGGCGGAGGTCAAAACACACCCGACTCATCGTGTAAATAAAAACTTGTCCCTATCGGCGTATTACGGATACGGCAACAGCAGAAGTCACACTGATTTGCAGGTGTGTAATTTGTTGTGAGTTTATGCACTGTGTTGGTTTTGTTGTTTGAACAAGGTGATGTTCATGCACGGTTCATTTTGTGCACCAGTAAAAAAACATGGGTTCGGTGAATGCGCATATGAAACTGGTGGGGTTCGGTACCTCCAACAAGGTTAAGAACCTCTGGACTAGAAGAAGATATGCTCACCAATCCTGACATTCAGGGGTACGTTGCTGAGGAAGTCCTGTACCATGTGCACCGTGAGTGTGCATTGAAAAGCTACAAACTGCATCCTTAACAATATTTCTGTCCTCCAGGTTTGTGAGGGCCGTGATGATGGCATCCTTTTTTGCCTGTTTGCTCTTTAGGCTAATTTTGTGTGGATCAAGGTCAGCAAAGATTGTGGCCATGATGTGGGCCGGGATAATTGTTTTCATAGCATAGATTCTCGTCAGGAAGTTTATGGCAGACATGACTTCAGGTTGGTGCTCGCGCCTCTTCATCCTCTTAATAAGAGACATGTTGGGAGGGATGTCCCGATCCGATATTTGGATCGGATCGGCCACCGATATTTGCCAAAAAATGCGTATCGGCAAGGCATGGGAAAATACCGATCCAGATCCAGTTTAGAAAAAAACCCTCCGGTCTGTGTTTTCCAACGCATGATTTAAATAATACATTTAAGGCTGAAACGACGCGTCGACGTAGTCGACGTCATCGGTTACGTAAATGCGTCGACGCCGTTTTTGTGCGTCGACGCGTCGCATATTTACGTCACACTACTGTCATGGCGAGCGAGGGGGAAAAAAGCACGCCAAAAATCGTCAAAAGTGTGGGAGTATTTCAATAAACGGCCTAATAATGTTGTTCTATGCACACTGTGTCGAGCGGAAATGGCCTATCATAGCAGCACAACGGCTATGAACGAACATTTGAAAAGAAAACCGACAGCGTTCTTGCCATCACCATCAACTAGTCAATCGTCCGCGTGAGTATAAGTTGTCATCATTACACAAAAACATGAATGTGTCATTTGTATCGGCGTTGTAAATTCATAAACTAAAGCACTGTTTAGCTCTGAGAGGCGCGTTTGGCGTGCCTGTTCAGTGTTTACAAAGACGCGCTCCTCTTTAACGCTGTGGAGAGGCGGGGCCGGCGAGCGAGCGGCGATGCGGGGCGCGCCGGGAGCGACGCCGCAATCGTTCCCAGGTGCGTGGATCGCGCACCTGGGCACGATAATCCAATCTCTTCTCCCTGAAGAAAAGGGGAGCAGCAGAGAGAGAGGGAAGAGAGACTGGAAGGAGCCAGAGTGAAGCTGACGTGGAGCGAGAGAGGAGGAGAGCCAGAGGACGACGAGCGAGCGAGGAAGAGGAGCTGAAAAGCGAGGAAAGAAAGAGAAAAGAGTTGGAAGAGAAAAGACTTTGTGTAAAATTAAAAGATTGTAAACCTGGCAAAGCCGTCTGGCGTTCAGTCTGTCGGTCCTGAAAGAACCCCACGGCACAAGACGTGTCACAAACGCTAACATTAATTAGTTGTGCAAATACCTTTCACAACATTAACAGTTACATATACTATGTACAAACGAACAATTAACTTTCACTTTAATCATACTATCATTGTTGTGTTATTAAGCAAAATAAGCAATACTTTTACTTTTGTTGAAATGTTTACACTGTTACAGAATATTTCGTTTTGCACTTTTTTGTATTGGATGTTTATCTTTATTTTTGCACATTTTAGCAAATAAGCAATACTTTTACTTTTGTTGAAATGTTTACACTGTTGTTACAGATTATTGTCGTTTTGCACTTTTTTGTATTGAATGTTTATCTTTATTTTTGCACATTTTAAAGCAAAATAAGCAATACTTTTACTTTTAAAATGCTGATAATATTGCAGAATATTAAGATTTGCACTGGATGTTTACTTTTATATTTGCACATTAAAAAGCAAATAAGCTACTTTTAATTTTGTTAAATGTTAAAAGTTTTAAATGTTTACATTGTTACAGAATATTTTGTCAATGTTGACTGAGTGGCCATACTTTTTTTTTTTTGTAAATAAAAGCCATGCCTTTTGAAAAAACTGGCCTACATTTATTTTTTCATCTTCATTTTAAATAAAAAAAATAATCGGTAAAAGGAAAAATAATTAGCAGCTCGAAGACTTCTATGGAAATGCAAGAACCGAGACTCAGATTTCCCTCGCCCGGACGCGGGTCACCGGGGCCCCCTTCCGGAGCCAGGCCCGGAGTTGGGGCACGATGGCGAGCGCCTGGTGGCCTGTCCCCATGGGGCCCGGCCGGGCACAGCCCGAAGAGGCAACGTGGGTCCCCCCTCCAATGGGCTCACCACCCATAGCAGGGGCCATAGAGGTCGGGTGCAATGTGAGCTGGGCGGAAGCCGAAGGCAGGGCACTTGGCGTTCCGATCCTCGGCTACAGAAGCTAGCTCTTGGGACGTAGAACGTCACCTCGCTGGGGGGGAAGGAGCCTGAGCTAGTGCGCGAGGTAGAGAAGTTCCGGTTGGATATAGTCGGACTCACCTCGACGTACAGCAAGGGCTCTGGAACCAGTTCTCTCGAGAAGGGCTGGACTCTCTTCTACTCTGGCGTTGCCAGCAGTGAGAGGCGACGGGCTGGGGTGGCAATTCTTGTTGCCCCCCGGCTCAGAGCCTGCATGTTGGAGTTCAACCCGGTGGACGAGAGGGTAGCTTCCCTCCGCCTTCGGGTGGGGGGGACGGGTCCTGACTGTTGTTTGCGCTTACGCGCCAAACAGCAGCTCAGAGTACCCACCCTTTTTGGATTCACTCGAGGGAGTACTTGAGAGTGCTCCCCCGGGTGATTCCCTCGTTCTACTGGGGGACTTCAACGCTCATATTGGCAACGACAGTGAAACCTGGAGAGGCGTGATTGGGAAGAATGGCCGCCCGGATCTGAACCCAAGTGGTGTTTTGTTATTGGACTTTTGTGCCCGTCACGGATTGTCCATAACAAACACCATGTTCAAGCATAAGGGTGTCCATATGTGCACTTGGTACCAGGACACCCTAGGCCGCAGTTCTATGATCGACTTTGTAGTTGTGTCATCGGATTTGTGGCCTCATGTTTTGGACACTCGGGTGAAGAGAGGGGCGGAGCTTTCTACCGATCACCACCTGGTGGTGAGTTGGCTGCGATGGTGGGGGAGGATGCCGGACAGACCTGGCAGGCCCAAACGCATTGTGAGGGTTTGCTGGGAATGTCTGGCAGAGTCTCCTGTCAGAGAGAGTTTCAATTCCCACCTCCGGAAGAACTTTGAACATGTCACGAGGGAGGTGCTGGACATTGAGTCCGAGTGGACCATGATCCGCACCTCTATTGTCGAGGCGGCTGATTGGAGCTGTGCCCGCAAGGTAGTTGGTGCCTGTCGTGGCGGTAATCCTAGAACCCGTTGGTGGACACCGGCGGTGAGGGATGCCGTCAAGCTGAAGAAGGAGTCCTATCGGGTTCTTTTGGCTCATGGGACTCCTGAGGCAGCAAACAGGTACCGACAGGCCAAGCGGTGTGCGGCTTCAGCGGTCGCGGAGGCAAAAACTCGGACATGGGAGGAGTTCGGGGAAGCCATGGAAAACAACTTCCGGACGGCTTAGAAGCGATTCTGGACCACCATCCGTCGCCTCAGGAAGGGGAGGCAGTGCACTACCAACACCGTGTATGGTGTGGATGGTGTTCTGCTGACCTCGACTGCGGAAGTTGTAGATCGGTGGAGGGAATACTTCGAAGACCTCCTCAATCCCACCAACACGTCTTCCTATGAGGAAGCAGGGCCTGGAGAATCTGTGATGGGCTCTCCTATTTCTGGGGATGAGGTTGCTGAGGTAGTTAAAAAGCTCCTCGGTGGCAAGGCCCCGGGGGTGGATGAGAACCGCCCGGAGTTCCTTAAGGCTCTGGATGCTGTGGGGCTCTGCAGCATCGCGTGGACATCGGGGGAAGTACCTCTGGATTGGCAGACCGGGGTGGTGGTTCCTCTCTTTAAAAAGGGGAACCGGAGGGTGTGTTCTAACTATCGTGGGATCACACTCCTCAGCCTTCCCGGTAAGGTCTATTCAGGTGTACTGGAGAGGAGGCTACGCCGGATAATCGAACCTCGGATTCAGGAGGAGCAGTGTGGTTTTCGTCCTGGTCGTGGAACTGTGGACCAGTTCTATACTCTCGGCAGGATCCTTGAGGGTGCATGGGAGTTTGCCCAACCAGTCTACATGTGCTTTGTAGACTTGGAGAAGGCATTCGACCGTGTCCCTCGGGAAATCCTGTGGGGAGTGCTCAGAGAGTATGGGGTATCGGACTGTCTGATTGTGGCGGTCCTCTCCCTGTATGATCAGTGTCAGAGCTTGGTTCGCATTGCCGGCAGTAAGTCGGACACGTTTCCGGTGAGGGTTGGACTCCGCCAAGGCTGCCCTTTGTCACCGATTCTGTTCATAACTTTTATGGACAGAATTTCTAGGCGCAGTCAAGGCGTTGAGGGGATCCGGTTTGGTGGCTGCAGGATTAGGTCTCTGCTTTTTGCAGATGATGTGGTCCTGATGGCTTCATCTGGCCAGGATCTTCAGCTCTCACTGGATCGGTTCGCAGCTGAGTGTGAAGCGACTGGGATGAGAATCAGCACCTCCAAGTCCGAGTCCATTGTTCTCGCCCGGAAAAGGGTGGAGTGCCATCTCCGGGTTGGGGAGGAGATCTTGCCCCAAGTGGAGGAGTTCAAGTACCTCGGAGTCTTGTTCACGAGTGAGGGAAGAGTGGATCGTGAGATCGACAGGCGGATCGGTGCGGCGTCTTCAGTAATGCGGACGCTGTATCGATCCGTTGTTGTGAAGAAGGAGCTGAGCCGGAAGGCAAAGCTCTCAATTTACCGGTCGATCTACGTTCCCATCCTCACCTATGGTCATGAGCTTTGGGTTATGACTGAAAGGACAAGATCACGGGTACAAGCGGCCGAAATGAGTTTCCTCCGCCGGGTGGCGGGGCTCTCCCTTAGAGATTGGTTGAGAAGCTCTGTCATCCGGGGGGAGCTGAAAGTAAAGCCGCTGCTCCTCCACATCGAGAGGTGCCAGATGAGGTGGTTCGGGCATCTGGTCAGGATGCCACCCGAGCGCCTCTCTCGGGAGGTGTTTAGGGCACGTCCGACTGGTAGGAGGCCACGAGGAAGACCCAGGACACGTTGGGAAGAATATGTCTCCCGGCTGGCCTGGGAACGCCTCGGGATCCCCCGGGAAGAGCTGGACGAAGTGGCTGGGGAGAGGGAAGTCTGGGCTTCCCTGCTTAGGCTGCTGCCCCCGCGACCCGACCTCGGATAAGCGGAAGAAGATGGATGGATGGAAAAAAAATAATCTATAGATTAACCGATTAATCGAAAAAATAATCTATAGATTAATCGATAGAAAAATAATCGTTAGCTGCAGCCTTAAATACATTCCACTTTTCTGCTGCTCCCATATTCCGTTCCGCATTTTCCAGCACACCTTCAACACATCCACAGGTCTGTGGATTCTCACGCAGTTGCTTTTAGCTGCTGGCATTACACGACAGGCTCTTCTCACTCTTTCCTGTGTCTCCCTCTGACAGACAGCAAGCGCACCTTCTTACACACGTCACATACTGTCACGTCATACGTCACGTCATACGTCACATACTGTCACGACACACGTCACATACGTATACGTCCTCCCCGAGCAGAGAGGTAGCAGCATGGCTAACGTTAGCTGTGAAGCTAGCGCAGCCGTGCGAGCAACGCACCCTCTAAGGTGCGCGCCTGTGCAATTGCGCACTGCTCAAGCGTCCTCTGCGCACGGCAAATCTATGCCACGCACAAAATCAAATAAAAAAATAAGCGCATAGCAATTTCCGACACACGGACACGACAGAGAAAACAGTTTTCGTCATCATAGTTCAAATATTGTAACGTCTGTCGAGACGCTTATCTCCATTCGGTGCCACACATCCACACCATCAAAATGCCGAGGCAGACATTTCCAGATCAACACCGTATGAAAAAAATTGTGATTTTTTTAGTTGTGATTTCCTTCTCTGCATGAAAGTTTAAAAGTAGCATATATTAATGCAGTATGCAGTGTTTCCCACAGGACAGGCATCTATTTGTGGTGGTGTGGTCGGGGGGCGGGGGTGGCGGCGGCAGCGGCAGCGGCGATGACAAAGAAGAACGCGGAGTTGGAATTACAACATTTTATGTACATATTTATATACAGATTTGAACAATTAGTAATTGCAATATTCAGTGTTGACAGCTAGATTTTTTGTGGACATGTTCCATAAATATTGATGTTAAAGATTTTTTTTTTTGTGAACAAATGTTTAGAATTAAGTTCATGAATTCAGATGGAGCTCTAATACAATCCCCAAAGAGGGCACTTTAAGTTGATTTTTACTTCTAGGTGTAGAAATCTTTATTTATAATTGAATCACTTGTTTATTTTTCAACAAGTTTTTAGCTATTTTTATATCTTTTTTTCCAAATAGTTCAAGAAAGACCACTACAAATGAGCAATATTTTGCACTGTTATACAATTTAATAAATCAGAAACTGATGACATAGTGCTGTATTTTAATTCTTTATCTTTTTTTTTTCAACCAAAAATGCTTTGCTCTGATTAGGGGGTACCTGAATTAAAAAAAAATCACAGGGGGTACATCACTGAAAAAAAGGTTGAGAACCACTGACCTAGTATATACAATAATATAAACCAAGTCATTGTATTTCATTTAGGATTATTTCATAACTTCATTTAAATAAAAATATATTTTTTGTCTTTTTTAGATACAGTCAATAAATAATGTGAACATGTATCATAACATGGAAATCTAAGAGAACGTGTTGTGAATGAGGATGCTTGTGGACCTGGAAATTATTATTATTTTTTTTTTACACATTATTATTTAAAAAAAAAAAAAAACAGTTTTTCCAACGTATTCAATTTTAGACGCTTTCTCTTCTTAGTTATTATTTCTCCGGCTGTAGAAAAGAGCCGCTCACAGGGCACAGAGGAGGCGTCAGTGCGACACAGTTCGCGTATCGGTCACGTGACCAAAACAGCTCATGATCGGTCACGTGACTTTCTAAAAGCGGTACGCGCACCGACACAGGGTTTCGCTCTATGAGCTCGACGCATGCGCCGATGCATCGGTGTTGCCGGACCCATCACTACTATCTACCTATAACACCTGTAAAAATGAAGCAAAGCTATCACGCTAGCAAGCGTTAGCTAGCCGGCTATGAGCCACCAAGCTGCTAACTATCGCCAAAAGGCACCATTTAAGTTTTTTTTCCCCATGGCATCCTGGATCAAGGCTTTCAGCAGATTTTGAATGTTTGAGGTAGAAACGTAGGAAGCGCCATCATTATGAAAAGTAGCCGGCGAGTATTTTGATCCCGTCCGTCCATCTGTCCCTCTTCTTCTTCTTCTTCTTCTTCTTCTTCTTCTTCTTCTGGCCCACCAGGTGAATTAAGTGCTATTGGCGGCGTTACCGCCACCTACTGCACCGGAGGTGTAACTACAAGCAACATTCACAGACAGTCCCATTGCTTTTATGAGCGGTCGAGCGAGTCAAAAGCCGAAAAATCCATTTGTGGCGGACGTAATTCTTTCGTGGCGGGCCGCCACAAATAAATGAATGTGTGGGAAACACTGGTATGAAGAAGAATGTTTTGATGTAGACACATAGAATCATCATACTGCTGTGATTATATGCATCAAGTGTTCATTCAAGGCTAAGGCAAAATATCGAGATATATATCGTGTATCGCAATATAGCCTTAAAATATCGCAATATTAAAAAAATGCCATATCGCCCAGCCCTAGTTCAATGATGCCATTTCTGTTTGTCCTGTATAATTTTGTCTATTTTGTGTTTATCCTTGAATAAACAGGTCAGATTCTTGTTACCAACCATTGTGTATTATTCAAACTCCCCTAATTCAGCTGGCTAGTTGTTTTCAAGAGTACTAAAACCCTTTTCAACATGATTCTGACAACTAAGTAGGCTAAATAACTTTAAACTTTAATACATGCTCGGATAGGCCAGTATCGGTCAGTATCGGTATCGGATCGGAAGTGCAAAAACAACATCGGTATCGGATCTGAAGTGCAAAAACCTGGATCGGGACATCCCTACATGTTGGTGGTTCCATCAAGTCCTGTGAATTTTCCACTGCTACAGATGTCGAAATTCACATCAATTCTGTTTATAACTTTTATGGACAGCATTTCTAGACACAGTCGGGGCACTGAGTGGATCCGGTTTGGTGGCTGCAGGATTAGGTCTTTGTTTTTTGCAGATTATGTGGTCCTGATGGCTTCATGTGGCCAGGATCTTTAGCTCTGACTGGATTGGTTCGATGCTGAGTGTGAAGCAACTGGGATTAGAATCAGCACCTACAAGTCCCAGTCCATGGTTCTCACCCAGAAAAGGGTAGATCTCCGGGTTGGGGAGGAGATCTTGCCCCAAGTGGAGGAGTTCAAGTACCTCAGAGTCTTGCTCACGAGTGTAGGAAGAGTGGATCGTGAGATCAATGAGTAGATCGGTGCGGCCTCTGCAGAAATGCGGCCACTGTATCGATCCGCTGAGCCGGAAGGCAAAGCTCTCAATTTATCCGTCGATCTACGTTCCCATCATGAGCTTTGATTATGACCGAAAAGACAAAATCACGGGTATAAGTGGCCGAAATGAGTTTCCTCTGTTGGGTGGCGGGGCTCTCCCTTAGAGATAGGGTAAGAAGCTCTGTGAGAAGTCCTTTGGTGACAAAGGGCAGCCTTGGCGGAGTCACCCTCACTGAAAACGGGTCGGACTTACTGCCGGCAATGCGGACCAAGCTCTGACACTGATCATACAGGGAGTGAACCGACACCCTCATTCAGTGTGATACCCCATACTTTCTGAACACTCCCCACAGGACTTCCCGAAGGACACAGTCAAATGCCTTCTCCAAGTCCACAAAGTCATTTAGATTGGTTGGGCAAACTCTCATGCACCCTCAAGGATCCTGCTGAGAGTATAGGGCTGGTCCACAGTTCCACGACCAGGACGAAAACCACACTCCTCCTGACTCTGAGGTTCAACGATCCGGCACAGCCTCTTCTCCAGTACACCTGAATAGACCTTACCGGGAAGGCTGAGGAGTGTGATCCCACGATAGTTGGAACACTTAATTCAGTTCCCTTTTTTAAAGAGATGAACCACCACCCCGGTCTGCCAATTCAGAGGTACCGCCTCCAATGTCCACTCAATGTTGCAGAGTCTTGTCAACCAAGACAGCCCCACAGTATCCAGAGCCTTAAGGAAGTCTGGGCGGATATATATATATATATATATATATACAGGTAAAAGCCAGTAAATTAGAATATTTTGAAAAACTTGATTTATTTCAGTAATTGCATTCAAAAGGTGTAACTTGTACATTATATTTATTCATTGCACACAGACTGATGCATTCAAATGTTTATTTCATTTAATTTTGATGATTTGAAGTGGCAACAAATTCCGTGTGTCACAAAATTAGAATATTACTTAAGGCTAATACAAAAAAGGGATTTTTAGAAATGTTGGCCAACTGAAAAGTATGAAAATGAAAAATATGAGCATGTACAATACTCAATACTTGGTTGGAGCTCCTTTTGCCTCAATTACTGCGTTAATGCGGCGTGGCATGGAGTCGATGAGTTTCTGGCACTGCTCAGGTGTTATGAGAGCCCAGGTTGCTCAACACGAGCAGATGACATGGCACCCCAAACCATCACTGATGGTGGAAACTTTACACTAGACTTCAGGCAACGTGGCTCCTGTGCCTCTCCTGTCTTCCTCCAGACTCTAGGACCTCGATTTCCAAAGGAAATGCAAAATTTGCATGGTTGGGTGATGGTTTGGGGTGCCATGTCATCTGCTGGTGTCGGTCCACTCTGTTTCCTGAGATCCAGGGTCAACGCAGCCGTCTACCAGCAAGTTTTAGAGCACTTCATGCTTCCTGCTGCTGACCTGCTCTATGGAGATGGAGATTTCAAGTTCCAACAGGACTTGGCGCCTGCACACAGCGCAAAATCTACCCGTGCCTGGTTTACAGACTATGGTATTTCTGTTCTAAATTGGCCCGCCAACTCCCCTGACCTTAGCCCCATAGAAAATCTGTGGGGTATTGTGAAAAGGAAGATGCAGAATGCCAGACCCAAAAACGCAGAAGAGTTGAAGGCCACTATCAGAGCAACCTGGGCTCTCATAACACCTGAGCAGTGCCAGAAACTCATCGACTCCATGCCACGCCGCATTAACGCAGTAATTGAGGCAAAAGGAGCTCCAACCAAGTATTGAGTATTGTACATGCTCATATTTTTCATTTTCATACTTTTCAGTTGGCCAACATTTCTAAAAATCCCTTTTTTGTATTAGCCTTAAGTAATATTCTAATTTTGTGACACACGGAATTTTGGATTTTCATTTGTTGCCACTTCAAATCATCAAAATTAAATGAAATAAACATTTGAATGCATCAGTCTGTGTGCAATGAATAAATATAATGTACAAGTTACACCTTTTGAATGCAATTACTGAAATAAATCAAGTTTTTCAAAATATTCTAATTTACTGGCTTTTACCTGTATGTATGTATATATATATATATATATATATATATATATATATATATATATACATATATATATATATATATATATATATATATACAAACCCCGTTTCCATATGAGTT
>NC_084578.2:23770000-23880000 GCF_033978685.3 Nerophis lumbriciformis | reverse complement strand
AAATCACAAGACTATTTCATCTCTACAGGCCTGTTTCAACAGGCCTGTAGAGATGAAATAGTCTTGTGATTTTTTTCCCACACATACATATATTGCGCTCTACTACGGTATCGAGCACTATTTTTTGGATAACCTTATTAAGACATATGTATATATATATATATATATATATATATACAGTGTTTCCCACAGAACAGGCATCTATTTGTGGTGGTGTGGTCGGGGGGTGGGGGGTGGCGGCGGCAGCGGTGATGACCAAGAAGAACGCGGAGTTGGAATATAATTACAACATTTTATGTACATATTTATATACAGATTTGAACAATTAGTGATTCACTGAAATATATTTATTAATTGTGGTTCTTACAAAAAATATATCTTATAAAATATAAAAGCTAAAATGTCTCTTAAAGCTCTGCCCCTTTAATTAGTGAATACTAAATAATTTAACTTTAGCCTACTACTACAACCATATTATTTACCAGCAACATGTAAAGGGAATAAGCGGTAGAAAATGGATGGATGGATGGATGAAGTGAAACAGAGGCAGAGGTGTCCTGCCACAGTCAGTCAACCTCTTCCTCCTCCTCCTGCTGCTGCTGCTGAACAGGTCGCACCTGTGGTCCGGACTGTAGGCCTACCTCCTCTCCAAGTTGAGCCCTTTTTGGCCGTTGAAAATATTTTTCTATACTCATCTGTGTGAAAGAGTGAACATCCAACATTAGAATTTATTACTAACGAGCAGAACCGCTCTATGTACAGTGCCGTCTAACCTTAAGCGGCAGCAGCTCAACACATGCAGGGTTCAACGTTAAGGTTTTTTTCTACTTGCCCGACTTCTCAAATCTACTTGCCCCAATATTTTTACTTGTCCTGCCTAGGTTTTTTTCTGGCTGTGTAGTGCTCATGGCTTATATCTTACTAAAATTCTTCCCGTTGACTATTTACAACACTACACAGTATTTATTATTATTATTATTATTATTATTATTATCTATAATTACATTTAAATGGCATTGCATACATGTAAAATTAAATGCTATTTCACATTATTTGACCAGTAGCAGTTACACTCATCTGAACAGGTCAGCCACCTGTTTAAAGCCCGATCACAGTTGAAATCTTGAAATGAAGGGCTTTTAATGGCCAAAACATTAACCTGGACAACATTTTAACAGCTGGTTGGCTCAGATTTTATTCTTTTCATTGCATTCACATGCTGCAGTGGACAGTGGACATTTTAGCTTCAGTCCATGTGTGTTTATTGACAACAGGGTTATAACCTGGACACATTAGCTCGTCGGTATGAAAACACGTGACTGTTACTACGTGCGTCTGCCCCGGCCCACGATTCAAACAGCGGCGGTGTTAATGAAGCAGCGTCAGGCTGCTCACCGTCAGTGAAACGCTCGGTGAAATCGCGGATTAACGTTAAATATAGGACAAGCCGCGAGCGATGCAGCTATAACCTATCTAACTATAACTTATATTACCCTCGTATTTTGATCCCGTCCGTCCGTCCGTCCGTCCGTCCCTCCGACCCTTCTTCTTCTTCTTCTTCTGGCCTACCAGGTGAATTAAGTGCTATTGGCGGAGTTACAATGCATAGTAGACTACCGCCACCTACTGCACCGGAGTTGTAACTACAAGCAACATTCACAGACAGTCCCATTGCTTTTATGAGCGGTCGAGCGAGTCAAAAGCCGAAAAATCCATTTGTGGCGGACGTAATTCTTTCGTGGCGGGCCACCACAAATAAATGAATGTGTGGGAAACACTGATATATATATATATAATTTATATATATGTATATATATACATATACTGTGTATGTATATATACGTATATATATATATATATATATATATATATATATATACATATATACACACACGTATATATATATATATATATAGTCGTGGTCAAAAGTCGTGGTCAAAAGTTTACATACACTTGTAAAGAACATAATGTCATGGCTGTTTTGAGCTTCCAATAATTTCTACACCTCTTATTTTTTTGTGATAAAGTGATTGGAGCACACACTTGTTTGTCACAAAAAACATTCATGAAGTTTAGTTCTTTTATGAATTGAATTATGGGTCTACTGAAAATGTGACCAAATCTGCTGGGTCAAAAGTAGACGTACAGCAATTTTACTATTTGGTTACATGTCCCTTGGCAAGTTCCACTGCAATAAGGCGCTTTTGGTAGCCATCCACAAGTTTCTGGCAAGCTTCCGGTTGAATTTTTGACCACTCCTCTTGACAAAATTAGTGCAGTTCAGCTAAATTTGTTGGTTTTCTGACATGGACTTGTTTTTTCAGCATTGTCCACACGTTTAAGTCAGGACTTTGGGAAGTCCATTCTAAAACCTTAATTGTAGCCTGATTTAGCCATTCCTTTACCACTTTTGGCATGTGATTGGGGTCATTGTCCTGTTGGAACACCCAACTGCGCCCAAGACCCAACCTCCGGGCTGATGATTTTAGATTGTTCTGAAGAATTAGGAGGTAATCCTCCTTTTTCATTGTCCCATTTAAAGCACCAGTTCCATTGGCAGCAAAACAGGCCCAGAGCAAAATACTACCACCACCATGCTTGACGGTAGGCATGATGTTACTGAGATTAAAGGCCTCACCTTTTATCCTCCAAACATATTACTGGGTATTGTTGCCAAACAGCAACATTTTTGTTTTATTTGACCACAGAATTTTCCTCCAGAAGGTCTTATTTTTGTCCAGTCGCAGGAGTACAAATTATGTATTCCTACAAAATATAAAATCTGGCAAGACATCAACACGCAGCAGGCAATTGTGTTTATTGTCATTAAAAGTGTGTTTGTCCTTTTTGTGTTGAGCTGTTTGAAAAAGTATAATGTTTAAAACACATTTCATTCAAGCAAATGATTTGTACAGTCATAGTGTTAAAACTCGAAATTATCTGTCAAGGGTACATTTATTAATGAAGAAAAAGTACATTTATCTGCAATTCATTTTGAATTAACTATGGACAATGTCATTAATAACGATAATTTTGAGTTAACTATGAACAAAATGCGATGAATTGCAATATACATATTAGGGGTGTAACGGTACACAAAAATTTCGGTTCGGTACGTACCTCGGTTTAGAGGTCACGGTTCGGTTCATTTTCGGTACAGTAAGAAAACAACAAAATATACATTTTCTGGTTATGTTTTTTACCAAATTTATAAACAATGGCTTTATCCTTTTAACATTGGGAACACTATAATAATTCTGCCCACGTTAATCAACATTAAACTGCGTCAAGTTGTTGCTTAGATTAAATACAATGACAAAACTTTTCTTCTACATATAAAAAGTGCAACATTAAACAGTTTCAAGTCAACTCATCATGCTTAATCTATTACAGCATTTGGCAAGCCTGTAAATGATTTTTATTATGTAAATGTTATATTTTTATTAACATGTGATAGCAGTGACCCTGCCATTCAAAACTAGGCTGCTGCATTTCTAATGACTAATGTAACTATAGCTGAAAAAATGGTACAGTAGCAATAGGAGAAACTATTCATCCCTGAACACCATGGAGTTTATGTAGGCTTAATGATGCAGTTACATTATAATATCAACTATCAGAGACAGAAACTCTTCATTTAACATAATGTCCTTTTTTGCTGCTTCAACACAGCTCAATCAACACAGAAAAAGGTAAAGTGAAATAACAGTCAGTCAGGGCTTTGCTGTCTGTACACACACACACACACACACACACACACACACACACACACACACACACACACACACACACACACACACACACACACACACACACCGCAAAATGAGCTAACGTTTCGCTAAAAGCTAATTAGCCTTCACCTCAAGCCAGGACTGCGAGCGAGCTGAGCTGCCTTTTAGGTTTCTAGAAGGTCAATGGGCTCAAAGTGATGTTACTAGCAGTTGACTGGGAGGTGTTTATTAAAATTTGGGGAGAGTCCGCTGCCTGATGCTTACCTGCTAAACGCTAAGCACTGACTACATACGCTCTGAATACGCACTGCTGATTGGCTGTTACCACTCTGAATATGCACTGCTGATTGGCTGTTACCGCTCTGTTTGCAACCAATCAGATGGTTGTGTGGGTGGGATAATGCTGGGTGCTGTGTACAGGACTGACGGAGACAGAGGCAGAAGGAAGTGGAGGCGGCTACTTAATATGTTAGTGTGGAAACTTGTTCGGTACACCTCCGAACCAAACCGAAACCCCTGTACCGAAACGGTTCAATACAAATACGCGTACCGTTACACCCCTAATATATATATATATATACATCCGATAGCCGATATTAACTTCAGAGATATGAATACATCGTTTGGCAAGCCGCTTGATCGATCTATATATAGGATGGATCGGTCGATGTCCAGTTGGAAAGTCACGACCAGAGTTGGGTTGCAGCCCGTTTCATTTGCTCCGTAACTTTTTGAAAATAGTTCATAGTAATAGTTTTAATATAACATACTTTTTACTTTAACTTGAGTATTTTTGTGAAGAAGAAACTGTACTTTTACTCTGTTACATTGAGTTTCATTCTGATTGTTAGATCTATTTGTATTATAATTATTTCATAATTTATCGATTAAGACTTCCATCCATCCATCTTCTTCCGCTTATCTGAGGTCGGGTCGCGGGGGCAGCAGCCTAAGCAGGGAAGCCCAGACTTCCCTCTCCCCAGCCACTTCGTCCAGCTCCTCCCGGGGGATCCCGAGGCGTTCCCAGGCCAGCCGGGAGACATAGTCTTCCCAACGTGTCCTGGGTCTTCCTCGTGGCCTCCTACCGGTTGGACGTGCCCTAAACACCTCCCTAGGGAGGCGCTTGGGTGGCATCCTGACCAGATGCCCGAACCACCTCATCTGGCTCCTCTCGATGTGGAGGAGCAGCGGCTTTACTTTGAGCTCCCCCCGGATGACAAAGCTTCTCACCCTATCTCTAAGGGAGAGCCCCGCCACCCGGCGGAGGAAACTCATTTCGGCCGCTTGTACCCGTGATCTTGTCCTTTCGGTCATAACCCAAAGCTCATGACCATAGGTGAGGATGGGAACGTAGATCGACCGGTAAATTGAGAGCTTTGCCTTCCGGCTCAGCTCCTTCTTCACCACAACGGATCGATACAGCGTCCGCATTACTGACATTAAGACTTGCAAAGACAAATGTCACATGACTCTGTTTCGCCAATCCAACGTAAGCTTTAGAGACGTACATCTAAGAAGGACAGCTCCAGACTGGAGAAACTGATCAGGTGGGCCGGTTCTACGATCGGAATAAAACTGGACTCACTGGTGACGGTGGCAGAGAAGAGGACTGTGGAAAAACTAGTGAGCATCATGAATGATGCCAGTCACCCTCTGCATACCGTTATCAGTAGCCAGAGGAGCCTGTTCAGTGCTAGACTGCTTCATCCCAAGTGCAGGACTAATAGACTAAAAAACTGCTTTGTCCCACATGCCATTAGACTGTACAACTCCTCTCTGGGGGCGGAGGGGAGGTTGAGGATGACAGGGGATGCATAACAATAACAGTGCAATAATTTTTCATAACATGGTCACTACTGCCTAGTTTCTCTTGTTATATTCTTATTTTACTGTTACATTTTTTATTCTCATTGTTGCTTTTTATTTTTATTCTTATTGTAATATTTTTCTATTTTGTTTCCATTTATTCCCCCATTATTTACTTTTTACTTTTAAATTGGATCTCATTTCTGTACACTGCTGCCGGAATTTTAATTTTCCTGAGGGAACTCTCCTGAAGGAATCAATAAAGTACTATCTATCTATCTATCTATCTATCTATCTATCTATCTATCTATCTATCTATCTATCTATCTATCTATCTATCTATTGTTGATTCTGAAGGCCCCGGGCAGATTTCGTACAGCATGGCAACATAAGCTAGCTGAATTCTGGTTGGATAAAAACTCTAACCTAAAAACAACCACACTGGAAGGAGCATAATATGACATGAAGAGAATATGAATAATTTTAGATATTTAGGGAAAATAAATTAAACATTACTTTATCTTTAATTATGATCATGATTTCTAGTTATGTTAGGCCATCAGAGAAGGCCTTGCTGGCCCTGACGGCCCACCACTGACAAAATATGACAATTTTTTAATGTGATGAAGACACCAGCACATCCCGGCTGTTTGAGACAAAAATAGTGATCTTTTTGTATTTCTTTAAACACATTAAAAAAATACCAACAACACTAAATAGCAGTGGAAAGTTGTAGTTACATGTTAGATACTGAGCTTGAAAGTTACTACCACTAACTTATTAGCATGTAATAAACAAGCTGAAATGACCACAATCGCCCCCTAGTGTACGAGAGGCGCATTGCGTATGGCCAACAGTCACATTAGAGATAAGAAAAGACATGCACCTGGGAATAAGTTGATTGGCAACACTAAATTGGCCCTCGTGTGTGAATGTGAGTGTGATCGTTGTCTATCTATTTGTCTTGGCCCTGCCATCAACTACAAAATATGGCCGCTGTAATCATGCGAGATTTCTGTTATGACGTAATACAAGAGTATCATTCTCTTTTGCGACTGATGACACAGCAACATAACAGACAGCCCCGAAAGACTTTGCAAATAATGCGCTGTCGAATATTAAATCTAAAGTGTGGTTAACGTTTGGATTAAAAACAAAGATCGGTCCATTGGACAAAAGTATGGTTATTTTTAACGATTAGCAAGCAGGGATAATGTAAAGCTGATTGTCGTAATTATGACACGCTGTCACATTCGGTTCAGCTGCCGCTACATACGCATAACAAATCAGCTTGTAATAATTATAAGTAAGAAGCAACATCACACAAAAGTGTGTAACACACAAATTAATCCCCAAAAGTTTAATGTGAACACCACTGAAAGGGGAACTGCTGCACTTTTTTTTTTTTAGAATTTTGCCTATCGTTCACAATCTTTATGAAAGACGTGATGATGGATGCATTTTTATTTGAGCTTCTACACTGAAGCTGCTGTTTAATTTACATGGTGGCACTTATCTTGCACTTGTGTTACAATAGTGTTATAACACCTCTGTTTGATGCATAGCTTGCTTTTCTCTGTATGTAATTGTTGCTACCTGAGCAAACAACAGTAAATACCTGGTAGCTTTTCCAAAAGTGTGTTTTTTTTTTACATCTTCTTTTATTTAAGTTTTTGGATTGCAATACTGATACTATTTGCTCATAATTAATACAGGCACCACCTGTTTTGTATGTGTCTATTTAAAACAATAAACACATGACATTGTTCTGTGATGATACATGATACATTTAATTTTCTTTTCACCATTCAAAGTTTCCATCTGCATCAATCATATCAAATCATAATGTTTTAAAAAGTATTGTCAGTGAATCGTATTGCCACCCATGTATCGAGATTCATAATGAATCGCCATTTAAGGTAAACATCAGCGCCACAGGAAACCTGAACCAAGCTGTGAAAAACCTAAAAGAAAAGACAAGACAAGAAGGGCTTTCTATGCCACCAAGAGAAACATCAAATTCGACATCCCAATTAAAATCTGGCTCAAAATATTAGACTCTGTTATAGAACCCATCTTTCTCTATGCGTGTGAAGTCTGGGGCCCACTTGCAGACCAAGATTTCCTAAAATGGGACAAACACCAGACTGAGACCCTACACACAGAAATGTGCAAATCCATTATCTGCACTAAGCGGAAAACGACAAACAACGCATGCAGAGCAGAACTAGGACGATACCCACTAAGTATCAAAATAAATAAAAAAGCGTCTAAATTCTACGACCACTTAAAGGAAAGTGACCCTGACACGCTCTACAATAAAGCACTTGCCTATAGGGAGACCATAGAGAGATGCCCCCACGTGCAGCTACCGTAATTCAGGAACTCTGGTTACAAACTCAAACAGAGCAACCAGATAGAAATCCCACTAGACTGAATAAAACCATAAGAAAACAAAAGGAAAACTATCTGATACACTGGAAAGAAACAGCAAAAAACCAGAGTAAATTATAATGCTATTGGCCGCCAACAGAGAATACATAGTGGCAGACTACCTAAGCACTGTAACTGCCCCATAATTAAAGACATTTTTGACTAGGTACAGACTCAGTGAACACAGCCTCGCCATCGAAAGAGGCCGTCACAGACAGACCTGGCTCCCAAGAGAAGACCCTATTGTTATGTGAAGTGAAGTGATCTGTCATCACTTTATTTCATGTCATGTCATGCCATGTTCAACTATTCACACACAAGTTTTCTGACAATACAAAAAGTATCTGGTTGATGGACTTGCTCAGGGAAAACATTGTATTTATTTCAAGTTTCAGTTTTAGGCTTGTGCAAATGAGGGGAAATACAATCAAACTCTGATTTTGATTGTTTTATTTCCAGTGGGTTGTTTCTTTTCATAACATACTCCATAAACCCCAAAAGTTGTTGGGTAAAACTGCAATCTTCTCCTCTTGGTTAATATGCTCAAAATGGGCAGCCTCCTCCTCCTTGACTCGGATGTTTTTAGCACCAATTACCGTGCAGGGAAAGAGATATTACTTGTAATTTTGCAGCACTTCATTTACCTATGCCAGGGTGTGACAGCCATTGAAAAGCACTCATGTTAACATAGCATGCTAATATAAAGATCATGCATTCAAAAACATGTTTATCGCCTCGTGCAGATGAAATCAGTCCATCCAACGTGTGGGACTGCAAGAACCGAGGCGTGAATGGGACTCAGAAAGGTCAGATAGTGTGGCGACTGGAGGCGGGGCCTTACTTCATGGATCGTAAGTGAGGTTTTTGTCGCACAATGTTAGCCATGTTTGTACAGTATCGGAAATAAATAACATTCTTATCTGCTCCTGCAGCCGAGACGAAGATCTGCTTCAAGTATTACCATGGAGCGAGTGGAGCCCTGCGAGCCACAACCCCCTGCATCACGGTGAAGAACACAGCTGTCCTGGTTTGTGTCTACATTTATCTACTTTACTTTGTGTCCGCCTTTATCAACTTTACTTTGTCTACATTTATCTACTTTACTTTGTGTCTGCCTTTATCAACTTTACTTTGTCTACATTTATCTACTTTACTTTGTGTCCGCCTTTATCAACTTTACTTTGTCTTCATTTATCTACTTTACTTTGTGTCTATATGTATCCATGTGTACTTCATACAAAGCCAGAGAGAGATAAATTAAGGCCTACTTGTCCAAATTTGATTAATGAGGTGGGTGAGACTTCCGGTCAAAGCTCACGCCACATGATGTCGCATCCGGTCACACCTTTAGGGAGAACAAATGAAGGTCAGATATCATTGTGCAATAATATGAGTCCAAACCCGTCATTGGTCTGTGGATGAACGAAGGAAAAGGTCAAAGTGTAGTAGAAATGTTTTTATCGTTTTATGATTGCGGACAAGTACATATATTGGTCACAAGTTGACATACCTACCTAAATTTAGGCATGTCTGGAAGGTTAATTGTCAAAGACCACATGTTATTTGGGGACTTTGTCATGATCCGTTACCCGGATCATGGCATGAATTATGTTGGTTATGTTTCTGGTTTTAGTCGGTTTCCTGGGTGCACCCTCTTTCCCTGTTTACTGCTGGTTTCCATGGGCACTGATTCTCCTCACCTGTCTTAGTTTTGGCAATTAGTGTTTCCACCAGGTGTTTTGGCTAATCACTCCCCTTTATAGTTTCCTGTCACCCAGCAGTAAGTGCTGGGTCAATGTTTGCAATAGGCAACATTTACGTCCTTCTGTTTTTGTTCCACGCTCTTTATATTATTCTGCCGACCAGAATCCCGGTTTTTTCACCCTTGGTGACATTTTGGTTTTTATTTAGCTCCACGCTTACTAGCGTCCTCAGTTTTGTATTTTTGTCCTGCCTTTTATTTATTAAATATACTTAAATCTTACCTGCACTCCGCTCCTACTTGTCTCCTGCCTTGGAAGGAACACAACAATCGCAGCCATGCGTCCAAGACGTAACAGATTGACCCAGCCAGACGAAGTGTTCCTGTCCAACATGGACAAAGAAGACATCCTCCTGGAGCTCAGAGCGGACGCGCAGCCATGGGAAGACGAGGACGAAGCCGAGCTGTCCGAAGAAGACCTTCCGGCCGACGCCATGGTAGCATGGGGGCAGCTTATGGCGAAGTTGTCGGAAGCAGAGACCCGCATCCTCCCCCACTCTCAAGCCACCCGGACGTCGTCCACCCCACCTGGTACGCGAAGGCTCCGGCAGCGGGCCAGCTCAGCGCAGGCGCAGAAGGGGTACAACACGGACACTTTGCCCTCAACATTGTCTGCCAGGCTCTTCCCGTGCGGCTTCTCCTCCCCTCAGACACCACCTGCTGGCAACTGTCCAGAAAGGCGCCAGCGGCGCACACGCACAAAGCCAGCTTCCAGGCTTCCTAGAGCCCACCCGCCCGTGGCCTCTGCTCACGCCGAACTCTCACAAGCGCTCCCCCCACCAGCTCCATCTAGCATCTGGAATCTGCTTCCTGAGGGGGGGGCCAGTGCTGGAAGCGTGTCAGCGGGACAAGCAGACCTCATTCCACTGAGGATGCTGCCTGCCTCTCCTCCAGCGGGGGCGCTGTCTGCTTCGGTCCTACTTCCTGCCCCAGTGCCACAAAGCAAGTTGGACCCGCCAGAGAAGTACAGTCCGGCTTGGGTGGATGAGTGGTACCGCAAGGTACTTATTGAACTGCAACTGGAGGAACAATCCCAATCAGCAGAGAACACTCCGCCCACTCCTCCGGCTCCTCCCACGCCGACAGCCCGGACGCCTGCCACTCTGACGCCACCATCAACCCTGGTGGTCCTGCAAACGTCATCCTCTCCACCTCCTGCTCCAGCACTGCAAAGCACACAAGACCCCGCAGAGACCAACCCAGTAAAAAGGGCATTGCACCAACAGGCCAAACAACTTGAACAACAAGAGGAACAGTTTGGCGTTCTTGGGGCTTGCGTCAACGCCATGGCGGAACACCAAGACGCCCGCCTTGGTGCTTTGGAGAGACAGATGGGAAGTATACTCTCCGCACTGCAGGTGATGATTCCCCCTATGGCCAACACAGCAGTCCAGCTCAGACATCCACCACCCGCAGATACTCCGTTGCCTGATTCGCCTCTGGCTCCGCCCACGCCGACAGACGAGCCGCCTGCTTCGTCTCTGGCTCCGCCCACGCCGACAGACGAGCCGCCTGCTCCGCCTCTGGCTCCGCCCACACCGACAGACGAGCCGCCTGCTCCGCCTCTGGCTCCGCCCACGCCGACAGACGAGCCGCCTGCTCCGCCTCTGGCTCCGCCCACGCCGACAGACGAGCCGCCTGCTCCGCCTCTGGCTCCGCCCACGCCGACAGACGAGCCGCCTGCTCCGCCCACGCCGACAGACGAGCCGCCTGCTCCGCCCACGCCGACAGACGAGCCGCCTGCTCCGCCTCTGGCTCCGCCCACGCCGACAGACGAGCCGCCTGCTCCGCCTTTGGCTCCGCCCACGCCGACAGAGACGACGCCTCCTGCTTCCATGGCGACGGCTCCGCCCACGCCAACAGAGACGACGCCTCCTGCTTCCATGGCGACGGCTCCGCCCACGCCGACAGAGACGACGCCTCCTGCTTCCA
Source organism: Nerophis lumbriciformis (assembly GCF_033978685.3). Taxonomy (NCBI): domain Eukaryota; kingdom Metazoa; phylum Chordata; class Actinopteri; order Syngnathiformes; family Syngnathidae; genus Nerophis; species Nerophis lumbriciformis. The sequence continues at coordinate 23,868,336 of NC_084578.2, read as the reverse complement.
TGGCGACGGCTCCGCCCACGCCGACAGAGACTACGCCTCCTGTTTCCACAGCGACGACGCCTCCTGTTTCCACGGCGACGACGCTTCCTGTTTCCACGGCGACGACGCTTCCTGTTTCCACGGCGATGACGCTTCTCGTTTCCACGGCGACGACGCTTCCTGTTACCACGGCGACGACGCCTCCCGCTCCTGCCTCGCCTACGACGTACCCACCTCGTGTCCGGCGGACCGCAGCACGGCGCCGCCCACCTCCTCGTGTCCGGCGGGCCGCACCTCGGCGCCGCCCACCTCCTCTTGTCCGGCGGGCCGCACCTCGGCGCCGCCCACCTCCTCTTGTCCGGCGGGCCGCACCACGGTGCCGCCCACCTTGTCGTTTCTGGACTTTTCATGGACGCTTTTGGCGCCAACAGCAGCGATGCCCCAGACTTTGGTACAGGACTCAAAGACTGCTGAGTTTCTGGCGCCAGTCTCGTCCGCCTCCTCAACGGCCACAGACATGGCCGTTCCGAGGTCGCCCGCCTCGACGATTGCGGCGACAATCCACCCGCCGCCGCCACCTGACTTGTCCCCGGTGGCTTCGGGGACACATGGCCTGGCGGCCCACCACCAAGTCCTCCCTCCACCCTCCCGTGACTTTTGACTTTCTGGTTTTTTTTTGTTGGGGAGGGGTTTCTAGTTTGGGACGTCTGGGATCCGTCCCTTAAGGGGGGTGTTATGTCATGATCCGTTACCCGGATCATGGCATGAATTATGTTGGTTATGTTTCTGGTTTTAGTCGGTTTCCTGGGTCTACCCTCTTTCCCTGTTTACTGCTGGTTTCCATGGGCACTGATTCTCCTCACCTGTCTTAGTTTTGGCAATTAGTGTTTCCACCAGGTGTTTTGGCTAATCACTCCCCTTTATAGTTTCCTGTCACCCAGCAGTAAGTGCTGGGTCAATGTTTGCAATAGGCAACATTTACGTCCTTCTGTTTTTGCTCCACGCTCTTTATATTATTCTGCCGACCAGAATCCCGTTTTTTTCACCCTTGGTGACATTTTGGTTTTTATTTAGCTCCACGCTTGCTAGCGTCCTCAGTTTTGTATTTTTGTCCTGCCTTTTATTTATTAAATATACTTAAATCTTACCTGCACTCCGCTCCTACTTGTCTCCTGCCTTGGAAGGAACACAACAATCGCAGCCATGCGTCCAAGACGTAACAGACTTAGTGTTTTGCAAAGAACACTTCTGCTCAAAGTCGTGGTATACAAGTGAACCAAAGATGTATAGTTACTTTATTATTCACACTTGCTCACCATCCTAATTCCTTTAACATTCTTTAAACATGGGTGAAAACTATTTGCTTTTAATGATTATTTTATGCAAACATTCTGCTTTGTGTACAAAATTAAATATATTAACTACTAGGGGTCCTATAATGTAAAACTAACTTTCCTACGCGTTGGCACCTATTTTTGTGTATTTAGGATCCCTACAAGTCTTGACAATTTGAAATTAAACCATGGAGGAATGGTGAAAATATTTATTTAGCAATCTTGCCTTCCTTAATACAGTACTTGCTCCAACTGAGCCGTTAGGAATTTGAGTAGTTACGACGTATTTGACGCAAGTTACGTCAGCGGTTATAATTATGGGTTAGATTGATATAGCGCTTTTGCAGACACTCAAAGCGCTTTACAGTGAGAACTGAGAACCCATCATCGAATAAAGTCTATCCTATCATGGCCGTAACTACCATTGAGGACACCGAGGTCCTGTCTTCGGTATGTCGCTGTACATCACCATGCGGTAGATCATCCTCTCTCAATATACAATCTTTGGTCATGCACAGCCCACTACAACTCCAACAACGTAACGCAAAGAAGTCCACTTTTACTTTAAACTTTATCCAATCCAAAATGTGCTGTCAACATAACGTTAACATTAAACCATACTGATGTGACTAATTTTGCTTTCACCTGAAGGAAATTGATGTGAAACGCTGTCGGTATAATAACGTTATCGTGTCTGTCAGGTGCCGCCCCGCCCTAAATGCAGAACACGTCCTCTGCGTAGTGCTTTGCGATCAGCGTGGGAGCATTTTGTGTGAAGAAGCACATTAAAATGTAAACTATTGAATGATAAGGCGCTTCATGTAACATTTTACCCCAAACGTGTTCCTGGCCACGCCATTCTCTGTCACTGATTAAAATATGAAGTCAAAATTTCCTCCATCACTTTCGGTGGCTTTGAGGCCAACATCATTAGTACGTGCAGTACAAGGCATACAATCTTGGATTCGAACCCTGGTCGTGGTTGAAAATTTGGTATGTTTTTTAAATTTATATTTTAATGATGTTAGGAACTTAATGCCCTGCGATGAGGTGGCGACTTGTACAGGGTGTACCCCGCCTTCCGCCCGATTGTAGCTGAGATAGGCTCCAGTGTCCCCCGCGACCCCGAAGGGAATAAGCGGTAGGAAATGGATGGATGGATGGAATTGCTTAATATGTAAAACTTCAGGATATTAATAAAAAAGTGGACTGTTGCAAAATCATGCTGATTGTCAAAGATGTTCGAACGGTGATCAATAGTTATAGCTCAATTAAAGCTTTTGTTATTTTGAAAATTATTTGTTTTGCTCAAGGTAATATAATTTATATACTGCTGGGATACCCATGATTTCAACCTTTCAAAGTTCCTCTTGTGCAACCAATTTTTGACCTCGGTATTTGTCAAATCCTTGTATCTTATAATTCACTCCACATTCACACATAGATGGTGGTAAGCTACATTTCTAGCCACAACTGCCCTGGGGTAGACTAACAGAAACGCGGCTGTCAATTTGTGCCTGAGGCAGGCATGTGATTTGAACTTAATGAAAATGACTGAAAATAAGCCGGGGGTTCGGGGGCCGCAGGTCCAGGGCGATGCCCTGATGGGGGGACAAACAGTACAAACAATGTTTATTCTATTAGCTAACTTCCTTTATCTGAATAGCCATTTGTGATTTATAGCATGAAATAACAAATATCTTGTTGTTTCAAAATGATTCAACGATTCAATGTCAAAATATAAACAATAGAAATAATGAACACAATGTCAGCTACTGTCTTGTTGTAAAAAGTCAATGAAAATGGAAGTCTGGGTTTCCCTGCTTAGGCTGCTGCCCCCGCGACCCAACCTCGGATAAGCGGAAGAAGACGGATGGATGGATGGCATTTTTGTGTCTGCTGGTATTTTTTTAATGACATCCATTTTTTCATACAGGCGATACATTATTAAAACATCTACTACGTGAAAAAACATCTTGCTATTTGCATTTTCTTGCATATTGTTCTTAACATTTGCAGTTTGTGCCGCAGCCACATGAGGGCACCTTCAGTGCGCAGAAAAAAAAGTGGTGTCCATTGTAGATGCACCACAGGACTGCTTCTAAAATGCCCATTAAAAGTGTTACATGTCTGCTGCTAGTTTCAAAACATAGCAAAACGCAACGGCATGACATTGGTGGTGAAAGCCCTGTATAGAACATGCAAAAAACTCATTTAAATAAGGCACTCTGCACCACTTTTCAGTTGCACATGCGGTCTTCGTAGATCACACACAACATGCCCACTAAAAGTCACTGTCCAAAAATATTCATTAAAAAGTAATTACAGTACTTGTTAATTTAACAAAAAATAATTAAATTAGTAACAGAATTACTCTTTAATGGATGTAAGTAATTAATAGGGAAAGTAATTAATGCGTTAATTGAAAATATATATATCTGGCATATGCAGTTGTGAGACGTTTAATTAGAGCTGTGTGTGTGCGTGCGTGTGCGTGCGCGTGTGTGTTCTTTGAAAAGGTGGTGCTTGTTGTCAAGTGACGTGTGATTTCAGCAAAAGCGCACTCAGAACAGCATTTTAGCTCAGCTGTGTTTGTTAGCCTAGCAGCAGCAGTTTGCTGGCATTACCGGGCAGCTCTGTTGAATCTTTTCACTAGAATGTGTTACCTCTGATTGAATGTGTGAATCGTATTTTCTTGTCCAAACTAGGTATTGTAGGATCGCAAGCTTTTTACTTCAAATATTGATTTGTTGTTCATTATTCCCACTGACTGCGATGAGGTGGCGACTTGTCCAGGGTGTACACCGCCTTCCGCCCGTTTGTAGCTGAGATAGGCTCCAGTGCCCCTCCGCGACACCGAAGGGAATAAGCGGTAGAAATGGATGGATGGATATTCCCACTGAGCAGTAGTAGTTTGTGTGAGTCTGTACTTACATGTTGTTTGCTGTGTGATGTTGCCTTCTTCTATTTGATATCAAGTACATTGTAGTATGATGCTGGGTGTTGCTTTCACTAACACACTTTCATGTTGATATAAAACTACATCATCAAAAATTGCCTTGTAACAATTCGTAGAAGCAATCAATTAGATGACTCATTGCTAGTAAAATCAGGCATGTGATTTTTCCGTCTATAGTCGAAAATCCGTCTTTTATCTCTTTACAAATCTAACAAAATATTTTCCGTTTTTCTTAGTTTTTTCCAACCTACAATGTGTGTCAAAATCTTGATCCGTCTCTTTGCCATACCTGCCAACATCTACGGTTTTCCCGTAATGAGTACTATTTTTGATAATCTAGTAGTAAAAACTACAGTTTTCCAATAACAGTGATTAACTTAAAAATCGAAGCTACGTAGCAAAGCAACTCCACGGACAGGGGACAACGTCTACGGGAAACATCAATGATGAATGGTTGGTTCACGTATAAGAAAATCCATGATTGTTTACTATGATGAGTCACGATTGGTTAAAATTAGGGCAAAACATTATGGACAGGCCAATCAGAGGCAAGATAGGGCGGGTCATCAAACCAGGAAGGGAAATCACAACAGACATCCCAAATGACGACGAGAGAGTCGGAGAAGAGAAGAGGGAATATTCAAGCGGGCGATTTATATATTCTAAAAACTAGTGGAAGATAGCAGAGGGATTCTCTTCCTTAGATTTTTCTTTTAGTGATGTAGACGCCGCCCAGGAAACCCACAATGCGTCTACTTGACTACATTTGGACAAATGTTTGCGTCTGGATAAAACAATGGCCAAAACATTCATTTTAGTTGTTTGCCATGTAAGCCCAAATCAACACTGCTCTCGACATGGAAGACATACAAGACACATTTAAGAACACACATGATTGTGGCAGACATGTGATGACTTTTGCTACAGTACAGTCTGTCTAAATGCTACATTTCATTTTCATTGGCGTTTTACAACAAGACAGTAGCTGACACTTTGTTCATTAATTCTACTGTTTATATTTTGACATTGAATAGTTGAATCATTTTGAAACATAAACAACATGACTGCAAGATATTTGTTATTTCATGCTATAAATCACAAATGGCTATTCAGATAAAGGAAGTTAGCTTGAAATTGTATGATAGTAATAATATATTAATATATAATAATAATTGTATGAACCGATCAACCGAAGACACCATCGCTATTGTAATCCATAGACTCTTGGAACATCTTGAGCTTAAGGACACTTATGCAAGACTGCTCTTTGTCGATTTCAGCTAAGCATTTAACACAATAAGGTCAAACAGACTCAGATCTAAGCTTCACAACCTTGGTCTGAACACCTTCCTCTGCAACTGGATTTTGGACTTTTTAACGAATCGCACACAGTATGTGAAAATAGGCGAGCACATTTCTGCCACGCTCACCATCAACACCGGTGCCCCGCAGGGTTGTGTGCTAAGCCCTGCGCTCTTCACCCTCTTCACACATGACTGCATAGCCTCTTCAACATCCAATCTCATTGTCAAATATGCCGACGACACCACGATGCTTGGGCTCATCAGTAATAATGATGAGACAGCATACAATGCAGAGGTCCAACAGCTGGCTTCATGGTGTGCTAACAATAACTTGGTTCTTAACACTAACAAAACCAAAGAACTAATTGTAGACTTCCGCAGGAAAGGGCAGAACAAGCACCCTCCACTTTGAATTAATAACAATCTCGTAGAAAGGGTCAAGCATTTCAAATTCTTAGGGGTGAACATAACAGAAGATCTATGCTGGGACATTAACACTGCTTCTACAGTCGGAAAGGCCCAACAACGTCTTTTTTTTTTTTGAGGAAACTAAAATGCGCAAACATTCCGCAGAAATCAATGGTCAACTTTTACAACTGTGCCATCAGCAGTGTCCTCACTTATGGATTTTTAGTGTGGTTTGCTAGCTGCACTAAAGCGAACCAACAGGCCCTCCAACGAGTGGTTAAAGCGGCGGGGAAAATTACAAGGACGATACTCCCAGAGATGAGTGCCATGTACACAACTCGCTGCCTAAAGCGAGTACACAACATCCTGAAGGACAGATACCACCCAGCACATGGCCTCTTCAACCTGCTACCCTCTGGAAGGAGGTATAGATCGATTCGCGCCAGGACCACCAGAATGTCTCACAGTCTGTATCCCCAGGCTGTGAGACTGCTAAATGAACAGCCTGCCCCTTTGCTGCCCCGGACCATCTTATTACCTCACTCTTCACCACCTCAATAATTGCTGCAACATCAACGTAACACCCATCAGACATCTGACTGTTCCCACCCCCACGTCCCTCCATTCGCCATCTTCCTGACAATGCTAAAATGTAAACTATTGTCAACCTGCACATCAATGCAGTTTCTATGCCGCTGGACAAAGCTGAAACAAAATCTCGTTTTTCATGTATGACTTAAGTGTTATTATGACAATGACAAAAAAGGAATTGATTGATTGATTGATAGCTAATAGAATAAACATTGTTTGTACTGTACTGTTTGTACCCCCATGTACCCCCCACCAGGGCACCTGCAGCCCCCAAACCCCCGGCTTATTTTCAGTCTTTTGCATTAAGTCCAAATCACATGCCTGTAGTAAAAGTAATGCCGTTATAATGAGCACTGCTAATGGTACACACAAAGGTATAGTTTGCACATGGTGCTTAGCGTGTGTTACTTGGATCTTAGTAGGTCAGGCCCAACATTCCTTATTTTTCTATATTCTCTTGTTGTGAGTCAGACTGTCTCGTACATGCACTTGCATCCTCTGCTGTTGCCATTTCTAATACACAGTAGTGTATAGTTACAGCTTACATCTGTCAGGAAAAATCAATGGCATTTTCCAAGAAACTATAAAATGGTACCATTAGTTATTAACAGTTATTTGGTATGTGAGTGGAGGTTCCTTTTTTTTTATCAAACATTATACAGAGCATTTTATCCACATTAAGGGCCTGATCTACTAATGATTTATGTGTATTAAAAAAAAAGCGTAATTGATAGCACACGCAAAGCTTATCTACTAAATTTGTGCGCAATAGATTGTGTCTCTTAGGTGAGCAGAATAAGGAGCGCAATCCATTTAGTGTGCCTCTCTTAATGGATATGAAGAAAATACAAATCAAATTATTTTTACACGCAACTGTTCCACTTTTTTGCTGCAATATTTAGTACATCTAGATAGGATGTGCAAACTGGCAGAAACGGCTGTGGGAAAGGAGGCGCTGCAGCTTCGTCGTGCTTGTCAACATATATGGACTGTCAAAAAAAAAGTGACATAATGTCCATTCTGCAACATAATTTCATAATTTTGTAGCTGTTGGATGACTTAAGGCATGGGTGTCAAACTTTGGCCCGCCGTGTCATTTCATTTGGCCCTTGAGGCAATATCAAATTAACATTAGAGCTGGCCCGCCGGTATTATACAGCGGCACCGCCGCTGTAACACCACATTCACCGCTAATACTCATACTTGCCAACCCTCCCGATTTTCAGTGCCCCTCTCGAAAGTCTCCCGATTTCCACCCGGACAATATTATTGGGGGCGTGCCTTAAAGGCACTGCCTTTAGCGTCCTCTACAACCTGTCGTCACGTCTGTTTTTTCTCTATACAAACAGCGTGCCGGCCCCTGTCACATGATATATGCGGCTTCTACACACACACAACTGAATGCAATTCATACTTGGTCAACAGCCATACAGGTCACACTGAGGGTGGCCGTATAAACAACTTTAAAACTGTTACAAATATGCGCCACACTGTGAAATCACACCAAACAAGAATGACAAACACATAAACACAACAGAACAAATACCCAGAACCCCTTGCAGCACTAACTCTTCCGGGACGCTACAATATACACCCCCCGCTACCACCAAACCCCTCCCCCCAACCCCGCCCACCTGAGCCCCGACATTAATGAACTAGCATCCCAGAAAAGATGCCAGGTATCTGGCTTGGGCACATCAGATTAGATCAGTGTGTTGCAAACTGAGCAGTAAAAAGGCCTGAATGGTTGATTTATTCATTGTTATTTTATTTTCAAATGTATTAGCCTGTGGAAAAAGTTAATGTTGATATTTACCTCAGAAGGCTGCAAATAGAAAAGAGGCATTCAATTTTTAATTTAAATTGTATTTAATATACTATTGATGTTTTTTCGTTTGTTTTTTGAAAGTTAATTTTGCACTATAAAGTTATATAAGTGTTGCTTGTTCCATAGTCAGTGTTAAAGCAAATCAGTGTAGCAAACTGAGCAATAATTAACGTTTTATTCATGCACTTTCTCTTGCTACTTCAAGACTTGAATGTTTGTTTCATTCATTATTGTTATTTTATTTTCAAATGTATTATTAGCCTTTATTTTGATATTTACCTCAGAAGGCTGCAAATAGAAAAGAGGCATTACATTTTTATTTACATTTTATTTGATATGCCATTGATATTTTTGAATTATTATTATTATTTGAAACTCGATATTGCATGTCACTATAAAGTTATATAAGCCTTGCTTGTTCAATATTCAATGCAAAACTTGCTTGGGTCCCTATCAAAAGGTGAATTTGTTCAACCTTGGCCCGCGGATTTGTTCAGTTTTAAATTTTGTCCCACTCTGTATTTGAGTTTGTCACCCCTGACTTAAGGGGTTGAATAAAACTATTTCAATTGATGTGTTTTGGTGTCTGCTGTCATTTTTGTTTGTTTTTTTCATATAAAATATATTATTAACATATCTCCTATATGAAAAAAACATTGCAATATGCATTGTCTTGCATTTAGAACATTCAAGGGCACGCCTGCAGTTAGTGCCAGCATTTTCTATGAGCGATTCAGAGCAATAAAAAAAGTGGGTTCCATTGTACAAAATCCAAAACCAGTGAAGTTGGCATGCTGTGTAAATCGTAAATAAAAACAGAATACAGTGATTTGCAAATCCTTTTCAACCTATATTCAATTGAATAGACTGCAAAGACAAGATACTTTAACGTTCGAACTGGAAAACGTTGTTATTTTTTGCAAATATTAGCTCATTTGGAATTTGATGCCTGCAACATGTTTCAAAAAAGCTGGCACAAGTGGCAAAAAAGACTGAGAAGTTGAGGAATGCTCTTCAAACACTTATTTGGAACATCCCACAGGTGAACAGGCTAATTGGGAACAGGTGGATGCCATGCTTGTGTATAAAAGCAGCTTCCATGAAATGCTCAGTCATTCACATACAAGGATGGGGCAAGGGTCACCACTTTGTGAACAAATGTGTGAGCAAATTGTCGAACAGTTTAAGAACAACATTTCTCAACCAGCTATTGCAAGGAATTTAGGGATTTCACCATCTACGGTCCGTATCTCATCAAAAAGTTGAGAGAATATGGAGAAATCACTGCACGTAAGCGGCAATGCCCGTGACCTTCGATCCCTCAGGCGGTACTGCATCAAAAAGCGACATCAGTGTGTAAAGGATATCGCCACATGGGCTCAGGAACACTTCAGAAAACCACTGTCAGTAACTACAGTTGGTCGCTACATCTGTAATTGTAAGTTAAAAATCTACTATGCAAGGCCAAAGCCATTTATTAACAACACCCAAAAACGCAGCCGGCTTCGCTGGGCCCGAGCTCATCTAAGATGGACTAATGCAAAGTGGAAAAGTGTTCAGTGGTCAAACGGGTCCACATTTCAAATTGTTTTTGGAAACTCTGGACGTTGTGTCCTACGGAACAAAGAGGAAAAGAACCATCCGGATTGTTATAGGCGCAAAGTTCAAAAGGCAGCATCTGTGATGGTATGGGGGTGTATTAGTGCCCAAAGCATGGGTAACTTACACATCTGTGAGGGCACCACTAATGCTGAAACTTTCACACAGGTTTTGGAGCAACATATGTTGCCATCCAAGCAACGTCATATTGGATGCCCCTGCTTATTTCAGCAAGACTATGCCAAGCCACGTGTTACAACAGCGTGGCTTCATAGTAAAGGAGTGCGGGTACTCGACTGGCTTACCTGTAGTCCAGACCTGTCTCCCATCGCAAATGTTTGTCGCAATATGAAGCTTAAAATATCACAACGGAGACCCCGGACTGTTGAACAACTTAAGCTGTACATCAAGCAAGAATGGAAAATAATTCCACCTGAAAAGCTTAAAAAATTGGTCTCATCAGTTCTCATTACAGTGTTGTTAAAAGGAAAGGCTATGTAACACAGTGGTTAAAATGCCCGTATGCCAACTTTTTTGCAATGTGTTGCTGCAATTAAATTCTAAGTTAATGATTATTTGAATTAGATATCTTGTCTTTGCAGTCTATTCAATTGAATATAAATTGAAAAGGATTTGCAAATCATTGTATTCTGTTTTTATTTACGAAATACACAACGTGCCAACTTCACTGGTTTTGGGTTCCCCCAGCAAGGTTACCATCCATGTCCCAAAAGCTAGCTTCTGTAGCCGAGGATTAAACTGCCGAGGGCTCTGTCTTCGGCTGCCACCCAGCCATCCTTGCACCCAACCTTTATGCCCCCACCTATGAGTGAGGACCCACGTTACCCACCTCTAGGTCTGGCTCCAGAGGGGGGGGGGGGCGATCCGCGTCCGGGTGAGGGAAATCTTGTTCTTAGATTTTGTTTTTTCATAGAGGTCTTCGAGCTGCTCTTTGTCTGGTCCTTACCTTGGACCTGTTTGCCTTAGGAGACCTGACCAGGGGGGCTTCTCGTCCCCCAGACAACATAGCTTCTAGGATCAATGGGACAGTCAAACTCCTGTACCATGATAAGGCCACAGCTCAGGAGAGGAGATCACCAAATGTAACTTTGTTACTAACCAAGTAAATGTCAACGTTAAATTTACATTGTCATTTTTATGTGGTTATACAATTTGATGTGGTTTCAAGGTAAGGGGTGACTTTAGAGCAGCAGGTTAATATATATTTCTTTATAGGTTTATTATTGAGTTAAGTGAAGGAACTCAGGAGCCCTTGCCAAAAAATGCATTGGGTATAGGTGGGTTACATAAGTAACACAACCTTAAATTCACACCTGAAATGTACTGGGAGCTTGTGCAGGTGGCTGAGTATAGGTGTAATATGATTTCTTGTCCTAGTCAAAAGTATAGCAGCCACATTTCCTACTACAAACCCCGTTTCCATATGAGTTGGGAAATTGTGTTAGATGTAAATATAAACGGAATACAATGATTTGCAAATCCTTCTCAACCCATATTCAATTGAATGCACTACAAAGACAAGATACTTGATGTTCAAACTCATAAACTTTATTTTTTTTTGCAAATAATAAACTTAGAATTTCATGGCTGCAGCACGTGCCAAAGTAGTTGGGAAAGGGCATGTTCACCACTGTGTTACATCACCTTTTCTTTTAACAACACTCAATAAAGATTGGAAACTGAGGAAACTAATTGTTGAAGCTTTGAAAGTGGAATTCGTTCCCATTCTTGTTTTATGTAGAGCTTCAGGTGTTCAACAGTGCGGGGTCTCCGCTGTCGTATTTTACGCTTCATAATGCGCCACACATTTTCGATGGGAGACAGGTCTGGACTGCAGGCAGGCCAGGAAAGTACTCTTTTTTTACGAAGCCACGCTGTTGTAACACGTGCTGAATGTGGCTTGGCATTGTCCTGCTGAAATAAGCAGGGGCGTCCATGAAAAAGACGGCGCTTAGATGGCAGCATATGTTGTTCCAAAACCTGTATGTACCTTTCAGCATTAATGGTGCCTTCACAGATGTGTAAGTTACCCATGCCTTGGGCACTAATGCACCCCCATACCATCACAGATGCTGGCTTTTGAACTTTGCGTCGATAACAGTCTGGATGGTTCACTTCCCCTTTGGTCCGGATGACACGATGTTGAATATTTCCAAAAACAATTTGAAATGTGGACTCGTCAGACCACTGAACACTTTTCCACTTTGCATGAGTCTATCTTAGATGATCTCGGGCCCAGAGAAGCCGGCAGCGTTTCTGGATGTTGTTGATGAATGGCTTTCGCTTTGCATAGTAGAGCTTTAACTTGAACTTACAGATGCAGCGACAAACCGTATTTAGTGACAGTGGTTTTCTGAAGTGTTCCTGAGCCCATGTGGTGATATCCTTTAAAGATGGATGTCGGCTTTTAAAACAGTGCCATCTGAGGGATCGAAGGTCACGGTCATTCAATGTTAGTTTTCGGCCATGTCGCTTATGTGCAGTGATTTCTCCAGATTCTCTGAACCTTTTGATGATATTATGGACCGTAGATGTTGAAATCCCTAAATTTCTTGCAATTGCACTTTGAGAAACGTTGTTCTTAAACTGTTTGACTATTTGCTCACGCAGGGTGTACCTCGCCCCATCCTTTCTTATGAAAGACTGAGCATTTTTTGGGAAGCTGCTTTTATACCTAATCATGGCACCCACCTGTTCCCAATTAGCCTGCACACCTGTGGGATGTTCCAAATAAGTATTTGATGAGCATTCCTCAACTTTATCAGTATTTATTGCCACCTTTCCCAACTTCTTTGTCACGTGTTGCTGGCATCAAATTCTAAAGTTAATGATTATTTGAAAAAAAACAACTGTTTATCAGTTTGAACATCAAATATGTTGTCTTTGTAGCATACTGAACTGAATATGAGTTGAAAATGATTTGTATAATGATCTCAGCGTCATTTGAAAAAATGGGACAAATTTTAGCAACATTACGGAGAGGAAAGAAGGCCCTTGTAGTAACGAACATTCTGAATGTGGTGCTGAAACTGTCATGTCTGTGTAATCATGTTTTGTTTTAAGTCATGTTTTGTTTAGTTTCTGGCTTTTCACTCCCTTGTCTTATTTGCATGATTACCCATTAGTTTCACCTGTTCCACGTTTGGACTCATTGTGCACTCTTGTTTGTCACCATAGCAACCATTAGTTTTCACCTGTCACGTCACGCATCTGTTTCACGTTTTGAGTCACGCACCTGCTTTCACTAATCATGTCCATAGTATTTAAGTTCATTCATTTTCTGTTGTTCGTCGTGACGACACCCCCGTATTCATACACCTGTCACACTCTGTCCACCTCTGCGCACTTCATGTCCATGCCAAGTAAGTTTTGTTTATTATTGCCATAGTTAGTGTATTTTGTTGTTCATAGTTTTTTGCCCCCGTGCAAGTCTTTTGTTTTCGTTAGTCAAGTTTGTACATCCGCCTTGAGCGCGCCTTTTGTTTCTTTGAGTGTTATTATTAAATCATGTATTTACCTTCAAGTCATATCCAGTCCAATTCACTTGCACCTCGGGAGAACAAACCAAGCCATAGTCCAAGTCATGACAGATGTCGTCAGCAAAGAAGTTCTCCCGCAAGATTGGACGAAGGAACGTGGGAGGTCCTGCGCGCCATGGAAGCTGAGACGCTCCGCTATTCCCCCACGGAGCGCCAGGATCTCATGTGGGGTCCGACCGGCAAACTGGTGCCGATCAGCTCCGTTTGGCCCGGGGACGTTGGCGCGTCATCCCAGCCATGGAAGCGCCGCCAAAGGCGAGGGACGCCAGGAAGGACTTCCGCGAGCCAGCGGGACACGCCGCTCCCACAAGCCCCGCCCCCTCCGGGCGGAAGCAAGCAACAGTCTGCCCGGCTTCCCCAGGATGACATCACAGCCCAGGATTTTTTTTTCAACTCTTTTTCTTTTGAACACCCGCCTCCAACAAAAGACTCTAATGGCATGACTTTGATAAATCATTATCAAAACATGTTTTTAGAAATCAGGTCTAATCAGTCCAAGCCACGTCCCAAATTGCATGCCCCACCCCCCAAGACTCATGCCCCGCCCCCCAAGACTCAAGTCCCGCCCCCGTCACAATTTTTTTCTTTTTTTCCGCCCACACAACCCCAGGTGGGGGATAAAAAACAACAACATTGTGGACAACTTAAAGGGGAAATTTCAGCCTCCCTCCAGACCTCCCTCCGCCCACCCCTAGAGAGAGTTCCAGACCGCAGGGAGCGCGTCTGGTATCCGCCCCTTGAGGGGGGGGCTGGGGTCGGGAGCTGTGTTGGTGGGGTGGCTCGGCATCACCATGCCAAGCCACAGCCTCCAGCACGGCCGCCACCACCAGTCTTCCGACCTGCCAAGCCACAGCCTCCAGCACGGCCACCACCACCGGTCTTTCACCATGCCAAGCCGCAACACCCAGCTAGGCCACCTCCACCTGCACCAAGGCTAGCACCAGTAGCTGCACCAAGGCTAGCACCAGAGCCAAGGCTAGCCCCTGTCGCAGCTCCACGGCTAGCACCTGTCGCAGCTCCACGGCTAGCACCTGTCTCGCACCAAGGCTAGCACCAGCTCCACGACGCCAAGACCAAGACCAAGACCCTCCACGCCAAGACCAAGACTCTCCACACCAAGTCCAAGACCAAGACCCTCCACGCCAAGTCCAAGACCAAGATCCACGACGCCAAGTGCCGCCAGTCGCAGCTCCACGACGCCAAGTGCCGCCAGTCGCAGCTCCACGACGCCAAGTGCCGCCAGTCGCAGCTCCACGACGCCAAGTGCCGCCATGCCAAGACCAAGACCCGCCATGCCAAGACCAAGACCCGCCATGCCAAGACCAAGACCAAGACCCGCCATACCAAGACCCGCCATGCCAAGACCAAGACCAAGACCCACACCAAGACCAAGACCCACACCAAGACCAAGACCAAGACCCACACCAAGACCAAGACCCGCCATGCCAAGACCAAGACCCGCCATACCAAGACCAAGACCCGCCATGCCAAGACCAAGACCAAGACCCGCCATGCCAAGACCAAGACCAAGACCCGCCATGCCAAGACCAAGACCCACGCCGAGCTTTGCCGCCTGACGCGCCACGCCGAGCTTCGCCGCCTGACGCGCCACGCCGAGCTTTGCCGCCTGACGCGCCACGCCGAGCTTCGCCGCCTGACTCACCACGCCGAGCTTCCACGCCTGCCACGATGACGACGCGCCTTCCTCCTCGTCAGCCACGGATATGGCCGCTACCTGGTCGCCCGCCACGCCAAGTGCGCCCACCTCCCAGTCGGCCACGAATGTGGCCATTCCCTGGGCGCCCGCCTCGCCTGCTGCAGCGGCGTTCCACTCGCCGCCGCCACCTAACTCTGCCCCGGTGGATACGGGGACACGTGGTCTGGCGACCCACCGCCATGTCCCCCTCCCGCCCTCCCATGACTCTTGTTAATTTTTTTATGGACATCTGGTATCTGTCCTTGAAGGGAGGGGCTCTGTCATGTCTGTGTAATCATGTTTTGTTTTAAGTCATGTTTTGTTTAGTTTCTGGCTTTTCACTCCCTTGTCTTGTTTGCATGATTACCCATTAGTTTCACCTGTTCCACGTTTGGACTCATTGTGCACTCTTGTTTGTCACCATAGCAACCATTAGTTTTCACCTGTCACGTCACGCACCTGTTTCACGTTTTGAGTCACGCACCTGCTTTCACTAATCATGTCCATAGTATTTAAGTTCATTCATTTTCTGTTGTTCGTCGTGACGACACCCCCGTATTCATACACCTGTCACACTCTGTCCACCTCTGCGCACTTCATGTCCATGCCAAGTAAGTTTTGTTTATTATTGCCATAGTTAGTGTATTTTGTTGTTCATAGTTTTTTGCCCCCGTGCAAGTCTTTTGTTTTCGTTAGTCAAGTTTGTACATCCGCCTTGAGCGCGCCTTTTGTTTCTTTGAGTGTTATTATTAAATCATGTATTTACCTTCAAGTCATATCCAGTCCAATTCACTTGCACCTCGGGAGAACAAACCAAGCCATAGTCCAAGTCATGACAGATGTCGTCAGCAAAGAAGTTCTCCCGCAAGATTGGACGAAGGAACGTGGGAGGTCCTGCGCGCCATGGAAGCTGAGACGCTCCGCTATTCCCCCACGGAGCGCAAGGATCTCATGTGGGGTCCGACCGGCAAACTGGTGCCGATCAGCTCCGTTTGGCCCGGGGACGTTGGCGCGTCATCCCAGCCATGGAAGCGCCGCCAAAGGCGAGGGACGCCAGGAAGGACTTCCGCGAGCCAGCGGGACACGCCGCTCCCACAAGCCCCGCCCCCTCCGGGCGGAAGCAAGCAACAGTCTGCCCGGCTTCCCCAGGATGACATCACAGCCCAGGATTTTTTTTTCAACTCTTTTTCTTTTGAACACCCGCCTCCAACAAAAGACTCTAATGGCATGACTTTGATAAATCATTATCAAAACATGTTTTTAGAAATCAGGTCTAATCAGTCCAAGCCACGTCCCAAATTGCATGCCCCGCCCCCCAAGACTCATGCCCCGCCCCCCAAGACTCAAGTCCCGCCCCCGTCACAATTTTTTTCTTTTTTTCCGCCCACACAACCCCAGGTGGGGGATAAAAAACAACAACATTGTGGACAACTTAAAGGGGAAATTTCAGCCTCCCTCCAGACCTCCCTCCGCCCACCCCTAGAGAGAGTTCCAGACCGCAGGGAGCGCGTCTGGTATCCGCCCCTTGAGGGGGGGGCTGGGGTCGGGAGCTGTGTTGGTGGGGTGGCTCGGCATCACCATGCCAAGCCACAGCCTCCAGCACGGCCGCCACCACCAGTCTTCCGACCTGCCAAGCCACAGCCTCCAGCACGGCCACCACCACCGGTCTTTCACCATGCCAAGCCGCAACACCCAGCTAGGCCACCTCCACCTGCACCAAGGCTAGCACCAGTAGCTGCACCAAGGCTAGCACCAGAGCCAAGGCTAGCCCCTGTCGCAGCTCCACGGCTAGCACCTGTCGCAGCTCCACGGCTAGCACCTGTCTCGCACCAAGGCTAGCACCAGCTCCACGACGCCAAGACCAAGACCAAGACCCTCCACGCCAAGACCAAGACTCTCCACGCCAAGTCCAAGACCAAGACCCTCCACGCCAAGTCCAAGACCAAGATCCACGACGCCAAGTGCCGCCAGTCGCAGCTCCACGACGCCAAGTGCCGCCAGTCGCAGCTCCACGACGCCAAGTGCCGCCAGTCGCAGCTCCACGACGCCAAGTGCCGCCAGTCGCAGCTCCACGACGCCAAGTGCCGCCATGCCAAGACCAAGACCCGCCATGCCAAGACCAAGACCAAGACCCGCCATACCAAGACCCGCCATGCCAAGACCAAGACCAAGACCCACACCAAGACCAAGACCCACACCAAGACCAAGACCAAGACCAAGACCCACACCAAGACCAAGACCCGCCATGCCAAGACCAAGACCCGCCATACCAAGACCAAGACCCGCCATGCCAAGACCAAGACCAAGACCCGCCATGCCAAGACCAAGACCAAGACCCGCCATGCCAAGACCAAGACCCACGCCGAGCTTTGCCGCCTGACGCGCCACGCCGAGCTTCGCCGCCTGACGCGCCACGCCGAGCTTTGCCGCCTGACGCGCCACGCCGAGCTTCGCCGCCTGACTCACCACGCCGAGCTTCCACGCCTGCCACGATGACGACGCGCCTTCCTCCTCGTCAGCCACGGATATGGCCGCTACCTGGTCGCCCGCCACGCCAAGTGCGCCCACCTCCCAGTCGGCCACGAATGTGGCCATTCCCTGGGCGCCCGCCTCGCCTGCTGCAGCGGCGTTCCACTCGCCGCCGCCACCTAACTCTGCCCCGGTGGATACGGGGACACGTGGTCTGGCGACCCACCGCCATGT
The DNA here is from genome assembly GCF_033978685.3 of Nerophis lumbriciformis. Lineage (NCBI taxonomy): Eukaryota > Metazoa > Chordata > Actinopteri > Syngnathiformes > Syngnathidae > Nerophis > Nerophis lumbriciformis. The sequence continues at coordinate 23,850,375 of NC_084578.2, read as the reverse complement.
CCCCCTCCCGCCCTCCCATGACTCTTGTTAATTTTTTTATGGACATCTGGTATCTGTCCTTAAAGGGAGGGGCTCTGTCATGTCTGTGTAATCATGTTTTGTTTTAAGTCATGTTTTGTTTAGTTTCTGGCTTTTCACTCCCTTGTCTTGTTTGCATGATTACCCATTAGTTTCACCTGTTCCACGTTTGGACTCATTGTGCACTCTTGTTTGTCACCATAGCAACCATTAGTTTTCACCTGTCACGTCACGCACCTGTTTCACGTTTTGAGTCACGCACCTGCTTTCACTAATCATGTCCATAGTATTTAAGTTCATTCATTTTCTGTTGTTCGTCGTGACGACACCCCCGTATTCATACACCTGTCACACTCTGTCCACCTCTGCGCACTTCATGTCCATGCCAAGTAAGTTTTGTTTATTATTGCCATAGTTAGTGTATTTTGTTGTTCATAGTTTTTTGCCCCCGTGCAAGTCTTTTGTTTTCGTTAGTCAAGTTTGTACATCCGCCTTGAGCGCGCCTTTTGTTTCTTTGAGTGTTATTATTAAATCATGTATTTACCTTCAAGTCATATCCAGTCCAATTCACTTGCACCTCGGGAGAACAAACCAAGCCATAGTCCAAGTCATGACAGAAACGAGAAATTTGGGTGAAAAATAATGCCGAGATTTTTTACCAACTTGCTTTGGACAATTGTTTTATTGTCGAAATTTAAGGTGGTATCTGTAAGCAAGTGCTCGTGTCTAGCAGGACTAATAATCAGCATCTCTGTTTTCTTGGCATTAAGATGCAAAAAGTTGCTGGACATCCATTGTTTAGTTTCATTAGGACAAGCCTCCAGATGACTACAATCTGGCGTGTGGGACAGCTTTAGGGTCATGTAAAGTTGAGTGTCATCAGCTTAACTACTCAGTGGCCTAGTGGTTAGAGTGTCCGCCCTGAGATCGGTAGGTTGTGGGTTCAAACCCCGGCCGAGTCATACCAAAGACTATAAAAATGGGACCCATTACCTCCCTGCTTGGCACTCAGTATCAAGGGTTGGAATTGGGGGTTAAATCACCAAAAATGATTCCCGGGCGCGGCCACCGCTGCTGCCCACTGCTCCCCTCACCTCCCAGGGGGTGATCAAGGGTGATGGGTTAAATGCAGAGAATAATTTCGCCACACCTAGTGTGTGTGTGACAATCATTGGTACTTTAACTTTAACTTTAACAGTGAAAGTTAACACCATATTTTCGTATGATGTCACCTCGTCTCCTCTTGTGGTGGGGCAGACTGGCTCGTGTATGCACAAGCATCTTCCGTTGTTTCCATTTCTAATACAAAGTAGCGTATGGTTCAAACGTATATCTGTTAGTACAGTGGTTCTCAAATGGGGGTACGCGTACCCCTGGGGGTACTTGAAGGTATGCCAAGGGGTACGTGAGATTTTTTTTAAATATTCTAAAAATAGCAACAATTCAAAAATCCTTTATAAATATATTTATTGAATAATACTTCAACAAAATATGAATGTAAGTTCATAAACTGAACATCAAATCAAGTAGGCTATTCCATTCATTACCATAAACCCAGAGTTTCCCCCATGCCATGATGGTTTGACCCTCACTAAAATGTCTGTCAAAAAGAACTGTGAAAAGAAATGCAACAATGCAATATTCAGATTTTTTGTGGACATGTTCCATAAATATTGATGTTAAAGATTTCTTTTTTTGTGAAGAAATGTTTAGAATTAAGTTCATGAATCCAGATGGATCTCTATTACAATCCCCAAAGAGGGCACTTTAAGTTGATGATTACTTCTATGTGTAGAAATCTTCATTTATAATTGAATCACTTGTTTATTTTTCAACAAGTTTTTAGTTATTTTTATATCTTTTTTTTCCAAATAGTTCAAGAAAGACCACTACAAATGAGCAATATTTTGCACTGTTATACAATTTAATAAATCAGAAACTGATGACATAGTGCTGTATTTTACTTCTTTATCTCTTTTTTTTCAACCAAAAATGCTTTGCTCTGATTAGGGGGTACTTGAATTAAAAAAATGTTCACAGGGGGTGCATCACTGAAAAAAGGTTGAGAACCACTGTGTTAGTAGACTCGATATGGAAGCCCTAAAAATTACATCACGGCTGACGGGGAGAAGATGCAGTCGAACTGGAGGCACGTAATTAAGACTGCTCACAAAACACCGCATCATGAAGAAATGGTCAGAAAGTTGCTTTAAGATCGTCTATAAAAAAATAATAATCTCTGCAAAATGTTGACCCAAGAACCGCCATTACATGTTATTTAGACCACAAAGAAGTGTTTTAAATGTAAAAAAAACCATACCCCTCTAATACATGGTTTCTAGTGGCATGCATTTGTATTAATATCATATTTTTATCAATGTTTTGCAGGTGGAGTGTCTTTCAGAGCAGGTGGGGGTTGAACATCCTCGGAAACTGATAAGCTTCACTTTGACAGGTCAGTCAACTTATTTCAGGTTTTTCACGTGATGAAAAACAGTGTTTTATTGACGAATAACTAGGGGTGTAACGATACACAAACATTTTGGTTCGGTACGTACCTCTGTTTAGAGGTCACGGTTTGGTTAATTTTCGGTACAGTAAGAAAACAACAAAATATACATTTTTTGATTATTTATTTACCAAATTTGTAAACAATAGCTTTATCCTTTTAACATTGGGAACACTATAATAATTCTGCCCACGTTAATCAACATTAAACTGCCTCAAGTTGTTGTAAAATGACAAAACTTTTCTTCTACATATAAAAACTGCAACATTAAACAGTTTTAAGTCAACTCATCATGCTTAATTTATTACAGCATTTGGGAAGCCTGTAGTTTATTTTTATTATGCAAATGTTATATTTTTATGAACATGTGATAGCAGGGACCCTGCCATTCAAAACTAGGCTGCTCCATTACTAATGATTAATGTAACTATAGCTGAAAAAATAGTACAATAGCAATAGGAGAGACTATTCATCCCTGAACACCATAGAGTAGGTGTAGGCTTAATGATGCAGTTACATTATTATATCAACTATCAGAGACAGAAACTCTTCATTTAACACAATGTCCTTTTTTGCTGCTTCAACACAGCTCAATCAACACAGAAAAAGGTAAAGTGAAATAACAGACAGACAGGGCTTTGCTGTCCGTAACACACACACATACACACACACACACACACACACACACACACACACACACACACACACACACACACACACACGCACACACACACACACACCGCAAAATTAGCTAACGTTACGCTAAAAGCTAATTAGCCTTCATCTCAAGCCAGGACTGCGAGCGAGCTGAGCTGCCGTTTAGGTCAACGGGCTCATATTGATGTTACTAGTAGTTGACTGGGAGGTGTTTATTATAATTTGGGGAGAGTCCGCTGCCTGATGTTCACCTGCTAAACACCTACCTGCTCATCACAACGCTGGAGCACTGATGACATGCGCTCTGAATACGCACTGCTGATTGGCTGTTACTGCTCTGAATACGCACTGCTGATTGGCTGTTACCGCTCTGCGTGTAACCAATCAGATGGTTCTGTGGGTGGGACAATGCTGGGTGCTGTGTAGAGCAGGGGTCCCCAACCAACGGGCCGCGGCCCGGTCCCCGTCCGTGGATCGATTGGTACCGGGCCGCACAAGAAATTAAAACATTTAAAAAAAAAAAGTTTTGTTTTTTGTTTTTTTTTAATTAATTTAACATAAAAAACACAAGATACACTTACAATTAGTGCACCAACCCTAAAAACCTCCCTCCCCCATTTACACTCATTCACACTCATTCGCGCAAAAGGGTTGTTTCTTTCTGTTATTAATATTTCTGGTTCCTACATTATATATCAATATAGATGAATACAGTCTGCAGGGGTACAGTCCGTAAGCACACATGATTGTATTTTTTATGACAAAAATAAATAAATAAATAAAAATAAAGTTTTGGTGGTTTCTGGATGTTTTTAGTGGGTATAATGAGCGCAACAGATGTGTTAACTATTTATTTACGATTTCGAATGCATCGAAAAGCCAAGCATATGTGTTCTTGACTTACATAAGGACTGTGAGTGATAAACAGCACATCTCTTTTAAATGTTTGCGTATTTCCAGTATGAATAATAATAACATGGTCAGAGTGCAGAAACGTTACTCCAGGGCCGTAGAATCTACGGAAATTACCGTAGGTGTTCGGAGCGAAATATTCAAAATGGCTGACTGAATTTGTGGCATTTTGTGATATTTAGACGGTATTTTCACATACTTTGCGAATTGTAAAAAAATTGTACATGGTTTAATGGATACAATCAAATACAAATAAGCATATAAAGTCAACTTGTTTTTCCACTGTACTGCACCTTTCAGGGTTGCGTCACACATTGCAGTCTTTCACCAGTGGCGCAATGACACTTTGAAGGCGAGTTGGTGGTGAGAGGACTGCACGATCGCTCAACATCTAAAACATTTGTGTGCTGGTATGACATGCAGTTACCTAGCCCAGAGAGCTCACAACCACACCAGACCATACCTCTCCAGTCCTGTGACGAAATAGCGATGGTAGCAGGCTAAGGAAGCTGCTCAGAATGCCTAGTAATGACTCTGCACGTAGGCATCTTGTCGTTTTTTTGTGGATAGCACTAGGGATGGCGCTGCTCACCCCTTGGAAGGAGATAGAAAAAGTTACCTAAATTTAGCCTGTCCCAATTCCCTTATCAACACTTGTGGGCACGCATGACGTCACCACGCACGGCGCTGATCAGCAGCACAAACGTTAGAATTATTCACAAGATAGGAAGATAACAGGGCAACTTGCAAGACTTGCAAAGTGGATATTGCATCAAATTGAGAAAATACTGATTGATTGATTGATTGACACTTTTTATTAGTAGAATGCACAGTGCAATGCATATTCTGTACAGTTGACCTCTAAATGGTAACACCCGAATACGTTTTTCAACTTGTTTAAGTCGGGGTCCACTTAAATTGATTCATGATACAGACATATACTATCATCATAATACAGTCATCACATAAGATAATCATCAGAGTATATACATTGAATTATTTACATTATTTACAATCCGGGGTGTATGATGTGGAGGGGGGAGCCGGGGGGTAGGTTTGGTTGATATCAACACTTCAGTCATCAACAATTGCATCATCAGAGAAATGGACATTGGAACAGTGTAGGACTGCCTTGGTAGGATATGTACAGCAAGTAGTGGACATAGAGAGAGAGAGATATCAGAAAGCATAAGAATAAGTATCTACATTTGATTATTTACATTTGATTATTTACAATCAGGGGAGGTAGGATGTGGAAGGGAGGGTGTTAGTTTAGGGTTGAAGTTGCCTGGAGGTGTTCTTTTAGTGCGGTTTTGAAGGAGGATAGAGATGCTCTTTCTTTAACACCTGTTGGGAGTGCATTCCATATTGATGTGGCATAGAAAGAGAATGAGTTAAGACCTTTGTTAGATCGGAATCTGGGTTTAACGTGGTTAGTGGAGCTCCCCCTGGTGTTGTGGTTATGGCGGTCATTTACGTTAAGGAAGTAGTTTGACATGTACTTCGGTATCAGGGAGGTGTAGCGGATTTTATAGACTAGGCTCAGTGAAAGTTGTTTTACTCTGTCCTCCACCCTGAGCCAGCCCACTTTGGAGAAGTGGGTAGGAGTGAGGTGTGATCTGGGATGGAGGTCTAGAAGTAATCTGACTAGCTTGTTTTGGGATGTTTGGAGTCTAGATTTGAGGGTTTTGGAGGTGCTGGGGTACCAGGAGGTGCATGCGTAATCGAAAAATGGTTGAATGAGAGTTCCCGCTAGAATCTTCATGGTGCTTTTGTTGACCAGAGAGGAGATTCTATAGAGAAATCTTGTTCGTTGGTTGACCTTTTTGATTACCTTGGTTGCCATTTTATCACAGGAAAGATTAGCCTCTAGAATGGAACCTCGGTAGGGTGACCTCATCTTTCCTGGTGATAACAATGTCACCCACTTTTATAGTGAAGTCACTGACTTTCCTAAGGTTGATGTGGGACCCAAATAGGATGGATTTCGTTTTACCCAAGTGTATGGATAGCTTGTTGTCAGCGAGCTAGGTGCAAATTCTACAGAGTTCAGCACTGAGGGTTTTCTCCACCTGTGACTTGTCCTTGCCGGATACCAGCAGGGCCGAGTCATCCGCAAACAAGAACAATTCACGGTCGCATGCTGATGACAAGTCGTTTATGTATATTAGGAACATTAAAGGCCCTAATATACTGCCTTGGGGGACTCCACAGCTTACTGAGAGGGGGGGGGGGACACGGTGCCGTTCACCTCTACCACCTGTTTCCTCCCCTCCAAGTAAGATTGCATCCAGCTCGATGAGGTTTTATCAAATCCGATTGCTCTGAGCTTATCCAACAGTATAGCGTGGTTAACGGTGTCAAAGGCCTTCTGAAGGTCCAGCATGACCATGCCGCAGTATTGGCCCTCGTCCACCTCATGTTTGATGTGGTCGGTCAGATAGAGAAGGAATGTGTCAGTGGAGTGGTTAGTTCTGAAACCGGATAGGAATTTGTACATTAGTTTATTTGTGGCAAGGTAACTATCGACCTGTTCATAAACTATTTTTTCCATTACTTTAGAAATGGAACTGAGAATAGAAGCAGGTTGGTAGTTGCCAGGTTCTAATTTGCTACCTTTTTTAAAGAGGGGAGTTACTCTTGCTATCTTGAAATCTTTTGGTACTTGGCCTTGTGTAATTGAGAGGTTTATTATGTGCGTGATGATTGGGGCAATGGTGGTGGCAGAGTCCCTGAGGAATCTGGAGGGGATATTGTCAAGGCCGTTGGCCTTGTTTGGGTGGCGCTCGCTCAATTTTTTAAGCACCTCGTCAGCTGAGGCCATTTCTAATTTGAAATCATTGTTGGATACTCCTAGCTTTCTGTAGAAGGCTTTAATGTGTTCTACACCAAAGCGACCAGAGTGGTGGGACAGCCTGTTGACTAGAGTTGTGGCTATGCTGGTGAAAAAGGTGTTAAGTCTGCTTACTACCTCCATTTTGTCTGTAATGAGGGAGTCACCCTCCTTGATGTTGATGTTGGTGAGTCTGGTTTTAAGGTTCTGGCTGCAACCAGGAAGCTGGTTGTTGAGGATTTTCCAGAGCTCACGTGGCTTATTTGTGTTTTCCTCTATTTTGTCGTTAATGTAATTTTTTTTTAAGGATTTAGTCAGGTTGGTTGTCTTATTTCTTATTTTATTGCATTGCTTTTTGAGTGTTGAAAGGAGTGATTTGAGGTTATTATTGGGTTGAGTATCTACTTCGGTTTTACACTTTTAGTATTAGGAGTATTTTCTGTCTCTGTCTTTTATGGCAGCTAATAGGTCCGGATTCATCCATGGTTCAGAGCGGGCTTTGATCCTGACTGTTCTCACGGGAACCATGTCATTTAGTAATGTTAGGAACGCTGTTTTGAAGCGATCCCAAGCATCATCGACCAGGTTGCTCGTGAGCACAGGGGATCAGTCCCACTCACCTAATTTTAGGTTGAAATTATCACTAAATCTGGATTGAACTGTTATGTGGCGGTTGGCTATGGGTTTAGCTATTTTGCGGGTGCAGAAGGTTAGATAGTAATCTCTAAGACCACAGATCATGACCCCACAATTTTTTATTTTAGGCCGGTCTGAAGTGAGAATGAGATCTATGGTTGATTGGGTGGAATCACACACCCTTGTAGGTAGTGTTATTAGCTGGGAAAGACCGTGTAGATTACAAAGCTTGCTGTAGCATCTGAAGACAGGCGCATCTCTGCGTTGAATATATGTGTTCAGATCTCCAGTTATAATTTTCTCCACGTTGTCTACCCCAGCCAAGCACTCCTCGAGAGCCCCAAAGAAATCACTCTGATTAGGGGGTCTTTATACAGTCCCTGTCAGTACCGGCTTAGCGTTTTTAAATTTGATTTCCGCCCACACAGATTCAAGGGCATTGTGGTTGAGATCAGTGTGAGTTATGTATTTTATATCCTGGTGAATATACATACAAACACCCCCACGATGTTTATTCCTGTCCTTTCTGATAACCGAGAAGTTTTCTATCTCTATCTCTGAGTCAGAAACACTTTGATCTAATTTGGTTTCAGAGAAACACTGGATTTCTACCTTCTTGTTGAGGAACATTTCTCTGATTTGGTCGAGTTTGGTTCCAGAGAGGCTGTTCACATTAAGGTGGATGATGTGTAGTCCACTGGAAACAAAAAGAGCATCAGAGTCCGCTGTGTAGTGGTAATGTCCAGAAAAAGGAGGGATGGCTATGTTGGTTGTTATTGAAGTTGAAGTTGGAGATGAAGATAAAGAGCAGTCCAGTTCTCTGTTTTGATGTAGAGGCTTGTGGGACGTGGAGGGAGAGGAGGTGGAGAGAGGCCTATTGTTCGTTCGTCAGCCAGGTGAAGGAGAAGGGGCGGAGTTGAAGAGGGGGGGGCAAGTAGGGGGTGTGGGGGTGGGGGTGGTCTTTTTTCACGGGCTTTGGTGAGGGGCGGAGTTGGAGAGGGAGGGGTTGTTGTTTTCGTTTTCGCGGGCTTTGGAGTAGCTGAAAACAAAGACCAGGGATAGATGAAGAGGCCCCTGAATCCTGTATAGGCCGTGGGTCCCGGCGATGCGGCCCCGACCGTCAGGGACCGGGGTGAGGCCGCGAGGACCGCCGCTCCGCCGTCTCTACTGCAGACCGGGGTGTTGCTGCCGACAGTCACCTCGTTGTCCGCCGTCGCGCTGTCCCCCGCCGGACCGCTGTCTTCACCAGTGTCTGGGTTGTCCTCCTCCGCCGCCGGGCCTCCGATCGTATCGATGAACGGGGTGAAGTCCTCCATCGAGTCGCCGACCGCTGGAGCACAGGTGAGCTCGGGTTGAGATGAGCAAATAGAGGCTGGCGTAGGTGGAGAGCTAATGTTTTTAGCATAGCTCCGACGAGGTCCCGTAGCTAAGTTAGCTTCAATGGCGTCGTTAGCAGCAGTATTGTTAGGCTTCGCCAGGCGGGACAACATTAACCGGGTGGTTACAGGTCCAGGGTTTAGTTCCGTGTCTCCTGAGAGTAGAAGTAATAGTAGTATTGTTGATCTTCGGTCTATCCTTCCAGTCAGGGGCTTGTTTCTTCTGTTTCGATTCGCAGTTAGGCACGAGGTTATCACGTTACCTCCGAAGCTAAAGTGCTTCGCCGATGTATTACTGAGGAGATAAAAATCACTGTGATTGTCCATTTCGCGTTCTCGACTTTCATTTTCAAGAGGGTATAGTATCTGTGGTGATTTAAAATACAAATCCGTGATCCACAGTAGAAAAAGGAGGAAGTGTGGTATCATCCGAGCAGTTGTTTGGATTCCCGAGCGGGAGCGAAAGAAAATGCGACTGCTCATCTCGGCGTCCGGAACTAACTAGCGGAAACATTAGCAGACACGGCATGTAATAACATTGAATGAATAATACTTTTAGATGCCCTTCGAGACGGAAGTGAATCACCACCAGCTGCGGCGGCAAAGTCGGCACACCGTCTGCTGTTAATGCTGCAGGTAACCAGAGGTGTGGACTCGAGTCACATGACTTGGACTCGAGTCAGACTCGAGTCATGAATTTGATGACTTTAGACTCGACTTGACAAAATGTGAAGAGACTTGCAACTCGACTTAGACTTTAACATCAATGACTTGTGACTTCACTTGGACTTGAGCCTTTTGACTTGACATGACTTGACATGACTTGCCACTTTCCCCAAAATCCAAAGCTTAAAAAGTTATTTGGGAGCGCTCCGTATTTTTCATTTTCTTCGTCTGTCTATCAGCGTGTTGTTCCTGTCAGCGTGTGTGCTCTCAGTACAACAGCCAATCAAATTAGATTTACGTTGTTTTCATCACGCAGCATTCATCCAATCAAATTGCAGTACAACCAATGAACAAGAGTTGTCCAAAAACGTGCCAGTGAGAAACAATTATGTTAAAGTTGGTTTCGTTCGGGTATAAAAACTACGACTTGGTCAACAAAAAACGAATTGCGGTATGCAAATCACGCAGTTCGAATATTACAGACGGAGACGCAACAACTTCCAACTTCGTTCGACATTTGAAGTTGCACAAAGAAGGGTAAGTTTTGAATGTAAGATAACGTTTATTGGCTAAGTAACGTGACTTTTATTTGCTGTGTAGTTAAATCAGTGAGGCTGCAAACTCACTGCTAACGTTATAACCATAGACATCTTATAAGTAGACGCAGCATAGAGCGCTACTGCCTACTGGCACAGACGAGGCGCGTGGCCGCCATCTTGGAGTGGTGATCCGCTCCACTCAGTGCAATTCATTTGGCAGGAGCAATGAACTGTCAGTGCATTTAATTCATCTTACCTCACTGAATACCACTGATTTTCACCCCTTTTTTTGTCATACGTGTAGCTATGATAACAGACACATGTTTTGGCGTGTTTTATTATTCATAGTTTGCTTAACAGTAATATAATATTCTTATACGCTATAAGTGACCAGACGTCCGAGATCAAAACTGGGAATATAATCCCAGAGAAGGGGGAAAAAAACGGTAATCTATTTTTAAATTGAAGAAACAATATGATTAGGTTATATATACATATGTGTGTATCCTACATAAACAATGTATGAATACATTAGATATCTATATATCTTAGGGACCATAGACTGTATCTCTGTTGCTTCAGCAGCAGAGAGTTTATTCTGTCTTGACACTTTGTATTGATATTTTCTATTACATTCTTCCCTTAAATGATAATGTTTGCAGTGATTGTTTTATATGTATTATTTTATGTAAGTCGCTTTGGATAAAAGCGTCTGCCAAATACTTAAACATATATAAACACCTGAAAGTCTTCATATCAGCTAAAACCACCAATCTGTTTCACTGGATTCAGAATAAAACCAAATTCTGTTTAACCCAACAATGTTAGTATTTGAATATTGTTACTTGAAGACTGATTCCTGATTACAATTATACTGTTAAGAAAGTATTGTCTTATACTTTGCCTAAAATGAAAATGCATCATAATCAGTGGCGGCTGGTGGATTTTGTTTTAGGTGGGGCTGAAAGTTTGTAAAGCAAACCCCTGTAGGGGCGTCATCCTCCCACAGAAGATTTCTTTGTGATTTTCACATACAAATATTGAAGATCTTTGATCCTTCTCAACTCTGTGGTAATATTATTTTCATAAAATACAACCAATAGTATGTTAATGTTAAATCTCACTTGTGAAAAGTAATCCCCCGATTCCTATTTTCAACAGTCCGCTCATTTGAGCAGGAAAACGCTGAACACCATCTTTGTTTTCTACCTGTCAACTGTCAGTTTCGGCTGCTCGCCGGCTCCTCATCAGCACTTCAAGATGGCGGCCAAATTGCTCAGGTCACAGCAACCAACTACTACTTAAAAGATGTCTATGGTTATAACGTCATTGCAAACACGGCAATCTGTTGCGTCCACTGCAGTTTGCTACCTTATTCATACTTTTTGTCAAGTGATTTTTTTTTAAGCACGGTTTCATGAGGTACCTATACATAACGTTACGTTAGTCAATGTATCACACACAGTAACGTAACGTTAGACGGCAGTCAGCAGCACCGCGTATTTTAGCCACCTACAAAAAGACAAACATACAAACATAGTCAAATAAAGGTCAGTTAAAATGTATACTATATTAAGAGTATGTGTACATATTGCATAGGGTCCTGACATCTAAAAAGTACAACTCTGTTCATTGTTATGTTCATATATTTGTTATGTTTTTCATGTGTACGCACACATAAACACACATACAGTATGAGATGAGATCAATGAGATAAGGTAAGAACAGGATAGAAACTGCTGTGGAACTAGTTACAATGCAATATGCCATGGAAATACAATGTTAACACTTTTGTGCAAATAAGTACAGTTGCACTTGTTTTTTTTAAATGTGTTTATTCTGTAAAGGAATGAGTTACATGTTTAAAATGACTGGTTAATAGTGCTATTTTGAAGTGCAATGTCAGCACTATCTTTTTCCCTGCAATTTCAAATGCACTTGTTTTAATAAATAAATACAGCGTTTTAAAAGCATACACAATCTGTGTAAATATATTAGTCTGTGGTTAAATGACTTGAAAGGACTCGAAACTCAAAATGCAGGACTTGGGACTTGACTTGAAACTTTCCAGTCTTGACTTTGGACTTGACTCGGACTTGCCCTGTCTTGACTCGGGACTTGACTCGAGACTTGAGGGTAAAGACTTGAGACTTACTTGTGACTTGCAAAGCAATGACTTGGTCCCACCTCTGCAGGTAACTACAACAAACTGAAACGGCTTATCAGTTAAAACAGGCAATTATTAACTGTGAACGTAAAATGAAGGTTTCTAATGCATCACATAAAGAAAAATTGCATCTGACTGGCATTGTGCACACCACCTTCTTAAGAGGTGTTCTCCACAGCTGTTATTAGTCCAAAATATTGCATAAGCTTCCTAAAAAGCAGATATGCCTAATTTTCTGCAAAATAATGTTTGATTTTCGTAGATGACGGTTGCAAAATTTCAAAGTGTACAGTTCTACTTGACTTGACTGTCTTGTATTTGTCTTTGGCTGGCGTAGTTTCACTTTTGAATGCTCAGCATGTACTGTGTATATATAAACAGAATATATATATATATATATATATATATATATATGATTTTATTTTAAAATAATACTTTTCATTTCTATTTGAAAAGTGTTTAACATGTTACTGAACATTTTGGTGTAATTGTCATTTGTCACAGTATAATTTGTTGTATTTTGTCTATTACTAGAGAATAATATTTGTTGTATTATTATATTACATGCATCCATCCATTTTCTACCGGTTGTCCCTCTTGAGGTGGCGGGAAGGCTGGAGCCTATCCCAGCTGCTCTCAGGCAGAAGGCCATTACACCTTGGACAAGTGGCCTCCTCATCTCAGGACCAACACTAATAGACAGACAACCATTCACACTCACATTCACACTAGTAATGTATTATTAGTATATTACTTCTGGCACCCCACAGAGGCTGTGGGTCTCTTAACACCTCACTCTTGTGTTTGCATACTCATGTTTCAATCAATCAATCAACGTTTACTTATATAGCCCTTAATCACAAATGTCTCAAAGGGCTGCACAAATCACAACATCATCCTCCTCCCAATCACACCTTTCCAGGTCTCACTGTTGCTGCCAATGTCAGCGTTGTAGTCACCCAGCAGAACAAGGGAATCACTTGAGAGAGCACTCTCCAGTATTCCCTCCAGGGAATCCAAGAAGGACGGGTACTCTGAACTACATTCAGTTCAGAAACCTAAAAAAAATATTAACCCAAATGCCCCAGCCCTGGACCTCCAACTGCTCTCCTCAGACTCTACTGATTTCCTCTTTGTGACTGACTCAGTGGATTTTAAAACCTAAACAGTCTTCTGAACCTGCACACCCTCTTAAAAATATATGTCAGACTCCTTCTTGCGTTCAGCTCTCTGGTACACCGGCGAGCTGCGTAAGATAAAGATGGCCGGACGCGTCCTCAAGAGGCCTCTGGCCTCTGGACAAATTGTTCACAAACAAACACATAGCAAACACAGGATGGCTTATGCACAAGCTTTGAGATACACACCGTCCAGATTTTATTCCATCATTTATAAAAACATCTCCGGTAACTCCAAGAAATTTTTTTTTCAACAATTAATCATCTTCTCAACGCCTCTTTGGCTCTCCTCTCTGAGCCCACCGAGAAAAGGTGTAATAGGCACATCACTTCTTTCAAACAAAAAGTCGATAACATCCGCTCACATCTCTCCACTACTTCTATGTCGCTGCCTCAATCTGCAGACCCAAGCTGATCGGATGCTGCATCCTTCCAAGGACCCACCCCATGCAGTCGACAAAGTGTGGGTCCTGGCTAGAGTCATCCAGCAGTGGCTGGCGCAATATGAATTGGGACGGTTTAACCTTCGGGACACTTCCTGGTTACGTCTGTTGTCTCCACCCTTACATTTACGTCACGTATCTGCAGCTCAGTTGCGCAAGGTAATGTCAAACTTAAGAGAAGAATGTCTAATGGTTTTTTTGTGTTCTCTTGGTCCTTAACCTTATTTTAGAGGTTGATCTACCGGCACCGGCACCGTCTTATTTTACTGCGGTTAGACCCGATCGATCATGGGAGATGGTTGTCATGAAGATGTGTTATGTTTTGACTAGTATTCTAAAGCTGTTATTTCTAATTATTAGTTAATATTTGGACTTATTTTTATGCTTGTGAATGGTTGTTGTAGTGGGACATGTACCTTTAAAAACACGCAAACAATCAGAAAGAGTTCTCACGGTCTATCCATACAGCAACACCACACAAACTGGTATATACTGTATGTGTTTTGTGTCGTTTATTTTTGTTCTGTTGTTGTCCAAGTTCTCCAGCAAAAAAAACAAACAAACAAAAAAACAGAAAAGTTAGAGACAAGATCACAATAATCATTAATAAAAGTAAATATTTTCAAATAACATGTAGATGTACACAAAAAACAACAATAACTAATATCGGTACATTGATGCACACATTTACAATACTTCATTATTCCGGCCACACATTAATAGAACATAATTAAGGAAAATTATTGCGGTCTTAAAAAGTACATTAAAAGATGTCAGACTTTATTTCTTACATTGAAAAAAGCTGACTGCAACGGTCGGATATATGTCTCTCCCTCGGGGTAAAAAGAGGTGCAAAGAGCACGGAGGTCGCTCAACATTAAGATAGCCGAGGTCTCGTAATTTACAACAAATATATATCACTACTGTCACCCCAACTAGACGTGTCTGCTTTTAGCTGTTTTAAATGAACAAATAAAGCTATACTTACATTTCAAAGTGGCCCTTTCCGCTTTGCATAGCGCCGCCATGTTAAAAATGGTTTCCGGTTCCGGTTGAGTGAACGCTGGCGTGCGCTGCTGCCGCTACTCATCGGCTTTATCTCTTATCTGAAGTTGTTTTAGGTGCTTTTGAATTGTTTTTATTGCTGAATAGGCCCTGGCACATACTTGCTTTTACTGCACTTTTTAAGCATTATTTTGTAATCGTAATCTGAGAAATACCTCATCTGCTAAACATCGGAATTTGGCAAAAGACGCCACTTCCAGTTCGCCGCCGCAATGTGGATGACCAGATCAAATGTTTGGATACCGCTGATGTGGATTCTTTTGATCCACGTCCACTCTCCTGTGACTGCTCTCCTCCAATATTCTGCTGCTGAGCTCCTGCAACTCCATTCTCGACTGTTTCGTCCACAACCAGTGACGCTTCACGTCCACCCGGACATAGCTTACCAGCCCTGCCGAAGGTACATTCACCGTGGGTCCCGCAGAAACCACCAGCTCAGTGAAAATACGCCAATAAAATTAATTTGGTCCAAAACTCGTCTCCCGCCACGGAACATTGGCAGGCGAGTCGACCACTAAGTCGACCACGACCTAGCTCGGCTAACCCAAGACATCAAAATGAAAGCGCTAACGCTAACTTCGGTCTTCTTAACAACCGCTCACTCACGAGCAAAGGACGTCTCATCCAGGATCTCCTTACTGACCATAAACTGGACTTTATCTGCCGAACAGAAACATGGCAACACCTCAATGATTTTACGGACCTTAACAACGCAACTCCTCCCGGGTTTGTTTACACTTCCAAACCTCGCACCACCAGTCGCGGAGGAGGTCCCACGGTAATCTATCGCGAGAAGTGGAAAGTCTCACCGGTGTCTTTTCCCGCCTCGTGCTCCTTGGAATTCACAGTTTTGCAACTATCTAGACCAACTTCCGCAATCATTGCTGCTGTGTACTGACCACCAATTTATAACAAAAGATTTTATTAGTGATTTTTCTGCTTTTCTCGCTCATCTTTCTTCACTTTCCCCTAGTATCGTACTGGTGGGGGATTTAAATTTCCACATGGACAGCACTAATACAATCTCCAGTGATTTTTCATCCTGTCTCCAAAGCTTTGGTCTGCAGCAGTACATCAACTTCCCTACTTACTGTAAAGGACATACACTTGATTTGGTTTGCTGTTCAGGTGTAAATGTTGTAAATGGAACTTCCAATTCACTACATTACTCCGATCACCTGGTAGTATCTTTCACTGTCAAATTAAGTTTTTCTACGCAATATCTGTTTTCGCAAAATCAAGTGCATCAACTCTGATGCTCTTTTCACCGCCATTGACAGCCTCACCAGTATAGACTCTCTTCCTCTCCCGATGAACTGGTCACCTACTACAACAATAATCTTCATCATCTACTTGACTCCAGTGAAAAACAGAAGTGTCTCTTTCACCAACTCTGCGCTCTGTTTACTCCCACACTACGCAAATTAAAATCAAAGAGACGCCAACTTAAATGTCTCAACCTGTGCAAACCTCACATTAGCCTTTGATACAATTAATTACATCCTCCTCTACCACTTACACTACACCATTGGACTATCAGGACACGTTCACAACTAGTTCAGCTCTTATCTGACTGGCAGTACTTAGCATGTCGCCTCGGTAGAAGCAAAATCACACACCCACAACATCACCTTCGGTGACTTCTTAGTGTTCAGCACAACATTTATTAACTTGGCTTCAATTTGAAACTTAGTAACTTTTATCAAGTACAGTATACCATCAGTAATTTCTCCTATTGTAGTAACCGTGTTGTACTTTAAGACACACAAACAAGTAATGAGTACATATCAAAATCCTTTTTTTTTTGCTCACAGATCTGCGGGCCAACAGCCTAAAAAAAGGTATGTTTTTTCATCCGGATCCATATCTAAAGATGTCCATCCATCCTGGCAAAAGGAGCGTCTTCCCCGTCTTCAGCCATCACGGACAAGAACGCCGATCAGCCATCATCGCAAACACCATCAACCCAGTTTGGCTTGGAGAGGTGAGTGGCTTTAAACTTCATGGTCCTCATCTGCACATGTTCTGATTCCTGGTCGATGTGTCTGCAGAAATACACCTTTGTAGCACTAATGACGGACATTTTGTACATCGAAGTCAAGGACAAGTTTGCCAAAAGTCGACCAATCATCAAACGCTTTCTTGGTCAGCTAACAATCCCTGTACAGCGCCTGATCGAAAAGATACCTGGGTAAGTACACTACATGAAGTATTTCATCCTCTTTTTACTTTACAACTTGCAGTAGTGTACCTGTAGTTCTTTGGAGTTGTAGTACTTGAGGGATCCTGATACAAACATAGCTGCCATTATCCTAGTCACTGCTATTTTGCACTTAGGGAAGACACCTCACCCTCCTTGCCTCCAGTGCCACTCACACTGGTGTATACATGTGAATGAATAAATAAAGTAATGGGAATTAAATAATGAATGAATGACTGAATTAATGGGAATGAATCGTTTAAATGAATGAATAAACTAATTAATGTAAATGAATAAATGTGAGTGAATGAATGACTGAATGACTGTGAGTGAATAAATGAATGCATGTGAATGAATTAATGAATTCAAATACATGGATGAAAGAATGTGGATAATTATGACAGAATGAATGTGAATGAATGAATGTGAGGTGGTGGTCAAACAGGTCTTTGCCGTAAATTGACAGCCGTGTTTCCGTCAGTCTACCTCTGGAAAGCTGTGACTCCAAATGTACTTTACCACCATAAAAGTGTGAATTATCTAGCCAATATTAAATTGGTAGTAGTAGATGTATTTTACTGCAATCAATTTGTGAATTATTCATCCATTATTTTAATTATTATTGTTATTATTATTATTATTATTATTATTATTATTATTATTATTACTATGTGAATTCAACCACCATCCATGTGTGAATCTGGAGTGAATGAATGATGATTTCTCAGCTCTCATTGTAAAGCGATTGGGTGTCGAGAAAAGTGCTATATAAATCTAAAACATTATTATCATTATTACATTCCATACTCATACTCATACCCATTTGCATTTGCATATTTCATACTCTTTATCCGTATTTGTATGGATTAATTTGTAATAAACAATCTTTTAAGTCTTTGAAGTCATGCTCATATTTTATATTTGTATTAATTTTGTCACAAGATTGTTGTGTAATTGTCACGGACACAAACTTGTGAAATTGTCACAAACAAAAACTTGTGTGATTTTTGCAAACAACTACTTGTTGTCTGATTGTCGCAAACAAACATGAGTTTGTGTGATTGTCACAAACAAAAATTTGTTGTGGGATATTTGCAAACAACTACTTGTCTGATCGTCGCAAACAAACTTGTGTGATTGTCACAACACAAACTTGTGGAATTGTTACAAAGACAAACTTGTTGTGCGATTATTTCAAACACAAACATGTGTGATTGTCGCAAACACAAACTGGTTGTGTGATTGTCACAACCACAACGTGTTGTGTGACTGTCACAAATACAAACCTGTTGTGTGATTGTCACAAACACAAACCTGTTGTGTGATTGTCACAAACACAACCTTGTGGTATTGTAGAGGGTTAGGAGTAGGAGGTTAGGGGTAAGAGGTTCTGGTTAGATATGCAGTGGGGATGTATATCGTTAAGATTTTATTGATACAAATACCATTATTGATATTCCTTATCGATACCAGTATTCAACAGTACTCTTATCGGTACCATATGTAATCTGTGTAAATAAAGATGTGAAATAATGCATTTTTATTACCATTTTTATTGACTTTATTCTTTTATTGCTTCCTTATTTATTATTATAAAGCTGATTAACAGATCAAAGGTCTGGGCGACAGGCAAAAAAAAAAATCATCCAATCTTGATTATTACCACAATGTTTTACATTGTTTTTAACCTGCCAGTTTTAAAGCATCTGTACTAAAACAACTAAACTAGGGATTAGTTAAACATTGTATTAACAATCTATGTAAATAACAAAGTAAACTAAATAAGAAAAAACACAATGACGTAACAATGTACCAAAAAATTTTAATTTACATGCTTTCAAGTAAAAGTAAGCACACACAAAGATGCATAAGTTATTATATCAATACGTGCACTCCAACTATATGTATTAGAAGCTGTCAAGTTATCATTAACTTCCCAATGAAGATCAAGAGTTGCGTCGACTACTTCCTAGCATTGGCAGTAGTAGCACAGTGTTTTTCACAAAGCTTTTGGATGACAAGTAGTCATCAAATTGCAAAAGAAACATCACCTCACAGTAGAAATCATTTGGGAACTGTTCAGCTCTGTATTTTGAAGTTAGTTTTGTAGTTTGACGTGGCCGCGTGTCAAGAAGGCAGGCACAGAGATGGCCCGAGAAGGATGCATTGCTGCCGGCTAGAGTGCTGGCCCACAGAGGTAAGTGTTTGTCAAGTACCGTAAACATGATTTCCCCTTTTGCTCTAAATTACAAATTTAGGTCACATTACGCCAATTTCCGCGACTTTCTGCAATAGATTCTGTTTTAGCAAATGTTTGATTTTGTCCTGGTTTTCAATTATGGGTAAATAAATCTATAGTTCTATTAACTTCCGCATACTGTACCTTGTAACCAGAAGTGGGGTTGAAAAAGGTCGTCTCCGATTGGCTGTTCCGCTGTGTCTTTTTTATGCTTTGCAGTGGCACCTGAGTGAATGCGCGCGTGACATAATTACGATGGTCAGCCAGATAAAAATAAAAGTACCAATAGCTGTATAATTTTTCCAGAATTTTAATACTCTTCTTGGAGCGGCCCAAATAGGAACCGGCACCAAAAAATTCCGGTACTCGGTATACATCCCTAGTTACTGTAGAAGGAGGTGTTAGCGTTTGTGGGTTATGGTTAGTTAGAGTAAGAGTTAGGGTAGAATTAGGTTAATGTTATGGTTAAGGAAAGTTGTTGTGGGATTATCACAACGCAAACATGATGTGTGATTGTCATAAACACAATGATGTTGTGTGTGATTGTCACAAACATAAACTTGTTATGTTATTGATATAAACACAAAGCAATGTGATTGTCACAAACACAGTTGTTTTATGGTTGTCACAAACACAAACTTGTGTGATTGTCAGAGTCCAGCCTGTGAGTTTCTCTTTGTGCCGCCGCCTCCCTACGGAACACGTGAGCGGAAATTTGCAGTTCAAGGTGGAGCTGACATCTACTGGTGCTGATGGTAATATATATATGTGTGTAATATTTCTCTCAATGTATACATCTTTACAACATGTGGTAAGATATAAATGTGCTTCTACAGATGCTATCGTTGGCCTTTCGAGCTTTAATGGAGCTCCAGGGACTCCATCAGATGATGAGGATCTGCCTCATCACTTTCCAGGAATGCTCTCAGCAGGCCCCTCCCCCACTGAGTCCCAGGACTCCCAATGTGTTTGGGATGGCGGGGCCTCAGCATACCCAGAAAAGGATCTTCCTCTTGTCGGATCTGAAGCTAGATTTTTGGAGGAACGTGAGTTGCTTCATAGGTCACTCAGTGAGGGCCTGGACGCTATTGAGGTCCGCAAACGTCCAGGAGAAAGGCCCTTCGGTGCCGCCTCTCCCAAACTATGTTCAAGCTTCCCCACACATTCGCGGCTTAGCGCGATGTTACACATTGATTCCGACGAGGACGAAGACAGGTCCGGGGCAAATGAAACACTTCCAATACCGCCCTCCCCGTTGTTGTTAAATGGAGTTCCTCAAGATGTTACTGGTCCTGATGAAGATGAGACGCAGTCTGGAGAAGAGGAGCCTGAGCGTCTTGAAGATGTAACCTCCGAGGCCCGGGTGGCTCATGAGGTGGAAGCAGGTCTGAACCAGGATGATGTTATGGACCTAGATGTCTTCCCCGAGGTGGAAGAAGCTCGATTCTCAGAGGCTGTTTCCCATAATACCTTACCAGAGGGGGCAGAGGAACCCGCTGAAGAACTTTCTTCAGAGATGGACACCTGCTCCATGGCAACAGCACCTCAGACGGCCATCTCCTCCTCAGACAGCTGTCCTGTCACCTTGACTGTCGGTGTGGTAAGTTCTCGTATGGGCATCAATAATTCATCTGACAACAACATTCAGAGGCTGTAAATAATATTAATTTTTGACACTTAATAAAGTCTGAATTATGTGAAACTGTATACCACGGCAGCTCGCTCCTCTCCCTTCAAATCTTCCCGCTGGCTTGATATTGATGTTCTCTGAATTAATAAAAGCAAGTGTTAAAACTTTAAGAAGGGGAACCGGAGGGTGTGTTCCAACTATCGTGGGATCACACTCCTCAGCCTTCCCGGTAAGGTCTATTCAGGTGTACTGGAGAGGAGGCTACGCTGGATAGTCGAACCTCGGATTCAGGAGGAACAGTGTGGTTTTCGTCCTGGTCGTGGAACTGTGGACCAGCTCTGTACTCTCGGCAGGGTCCTTGAGGGTGCATGGGAGTTTGCCAAACCAGTCTACGTGTGCTTTGTGGACTTGGAGAAGGCATTCGACCGGGTACCCCGGGAAGTCCTGTGGGGAGTGCTCAGAGAGTATGGGGTAACGGACTGTCTGATTGTGGCGGTCCGCTCCCTGTATGATCAGTGTCAGAGCTTAGTCTGCATTGCCGGCAGTAAGTCGGACCCGTTTCCAGTGAGGGTTGGACTCCGCCAAGGCTGCCCTTTGTCACCGATTCTGTTCATAACTTTTATGGACAGAATTTCTAGGAGCAGTCAGGGCGTTGAGGGTATCTGGTTTAGTGGCTGCAGGATTAGGTCTCTGCTTTTTGCAGATGATGTGGTCCTGATGGCTTCATCTGGCCAAGATCTTCAGCTCTCACTGGATCAGTTCGCAGCTGAGTGTGAAGCGACTGGGATGGGAATCAGCACCTACAAGTCCGAGTCCATGGTTCCCGCCCGGTAAAAGGTGGAGTGCCATCTCCGGGTTGGGAAGGAGATCTTGCCCCAAGTGGAGGAGTTCAAGTACCTCTGAGCCTTGTTCACGAGTGAGGGAAGAGTGGATCGTGAGATCGACAGGCGGATCGGTGCGGCGTCTTCAGTAATGCGGACGCTGTATCGATCCGTTGTGGTGAAGAAGGAGCTGAGCCGGAAGGCAAAGCTCTCAATTTACCAGTCAATCTACATTCCCATCCTCACCTATGGTCATGAGCTTTGGGTTATGACCAAAAGGACAAGATCACGGGTACAATCGGCCGAAATGATCTTCCTCCGCCGGGTGGCGGGGCGCTCCCTTAGAGATATGGTGAGTAGCTCTATCATCCGGGAGGAGCTCAAAGGAAAGCCAGTGCTCCTCCACATCGAGAGGAGCCAGATGAGGTGGTTCGGGCATCTGGTCAGGATGCCACCCGAACACCTCCTACGTCCGACCGGTAGGAGGCCACGGGGAAGACCCAGGACACGTTGGGAAGACTATCTCTCCCGGCTGGCCTGGGAATGCCTCGGGATCCCCAGGGAGGAGCTGGATGAAGTGGCTGGGGAGAGGGAAGTCTGAGCTTCCCTGCTTAGGCTGCTGCCCCCGCGACCCAACCTCAGATAAGTGGAAGAAGATGGATGGATGGATGTAATGTTAAAACTATTGGATTATATATATATCTTAATTGTTTTGAAAACTGAAGTGATGGTTTTTGGACCCAGTACCTTCTGTGAGTGCCCCGATGACCTCGATCCCTTGACATTAGCATGTGAAGATCGCATTCACTAACCTGGTTTAAGAGAGATTCTATACTAGACCATCAGATTGACACTATAGTCAGGTACATTTTTTTCAATCTACAGGAGTTTTCCAAGATTATAACATTTCTTTCAAAACAATATTTTGAGACAGTAATCCATGCCTTCTTTACATTTGCAACTCACTCACTTTGTTTTGAAATTAGCCAGTCTTCCCCCTCTGGTCCAAAATGCAGCAGCACAACTTTTAACTGGCACAAGTAAAAGACAACGCACATAATCTATTATTATTATTATTTGTTTTAATGCAATTCTCTCCAGTGCTTTGCTGTTCTGCTGGATCCTCTATCTGATGTCTTTGCTACCTCTCGCAGTTTAGAGACACTTTTTGTAAAATGTGAGCTGTTCCAAGGATGGCCGCCATCTTTGCACCTCCAATGACGTCTGGAAGCTCTAATTTCCCCTGCCATGTCTTAGCGTTCTTCCAAATGGTTCCAATGGCGCCAATCACGATTGGAACCACTGTCACTTTTGATACTCTGTGGATCCTTTTGACTTCGAACGCTAGACCCGCTTTCTTTTACTCAGTGTGGATGGTGTTCCGGTTGGCTAATACCGGTATGTCAAAGTCAGTGTACACTCCTGGGTACATTTCTTCACTAGGGTAAAATCTGGTTGATTGTGATTCAGCTTCTTAGCTGTTTAAAACTGTAGATGATTTTGAGCTTTTCATTCGCTGCTACTGACAAGGGCTGGTGATCATACAGGTACCACTTGTCAGCACATTCTATTTCAGTGGTTCTCGACATTTTTTCACCAAGTACCACCTCAGAAACCACTCTCTCCAAGTAACACCATAATGACCAACATTAAAATACTGTAGGCATACTACGCCTATGAAGTATATTTAAAATTTATGGACACTGTATCATAAACAATGGACAAACATCATCAACAATGATACTCTATATACAGTACATATTTACAGACTTCTTAGGCGCACCATTAGATTAGTTGCCACTAACCTTTTTGAGCCCAAAATCTCCTGTCTCAGCCAAAAGCCAAATCATATACATGTATATATGTACATACATTTGTATATATATATATATATATGTATATATATATATATATAACATATTTTATTTAATTTTAGTGTTGTTTTTTAAAGACAAAGCTTTTTGTTGTATTAGCTGATGTCAACATTTTGTTTTTTTCTCATAGTTCTTTTTGCTGTTCTCCCAATTTTTGCCGGTGTTTTTTTTGGTAATATCCCCAGGGCCAATGACAAACAAGTCACAGGCCGCAGATGCCCCCTGTAATGCACTCTGGGCACCCCAGCTGTAGACGTTAACTGTTTATGGCCAATATAGTCTTAGTACCGTTGTGTATTTGTTCATCCTTTGGTAACATATGTGAGGCAAGTCAGTTTACGTCAGTAGTAGAATCAGCTGTTCACCTGGCAGGATTTTTCTGTGTGATAAAGAGGGCATAAACACCGCCGCCTTGTTTTATCATATATTACTGCCTTTGCACATTTCAATGTTTACTTTTGTATATATAAATCAACACAAAATTAGTAATTTGGAGCAATGTTCACGTATTCTAGAATTTGGCTTGTTAGCTTCTTGTCGCAGGCGAGCGATGGTGGTCTTGGTTTAAGGAAGAGTTGTTTGATGTTGGATGCTAGACAATGTCCAATGTGTTGCAGCCGTAATGCATTGTTGCAGCTCGATGATTTTTGTGTACATCATGGCATGCGTGTTTGTGAGACAAACAGGTAAAATGTGCGCCGTGCTGTGGGGAAGTGGCCGTGGTGTTGAAAGCGGCGGGAGGAGAGGATGAAAAGAGACATCCAGGCGGGGTTGTAACTGATGTAGGAGTGGATGTACCATGGATGGGTCCAGAGGATCAACTGGCCGAACGCGATTGACAGGTTGGCGACCCTTGCACTACATGGAGCCCGCCGTCCTCACCACTCTCTGCAGAGACTTCCAGTCTGAGGCACTGCAGGCTCCAGTCCAGACAGAGATGCAGTTGGTCAGTAGGCTCTCTATAGTGCCTCTGTAGAATGTGGTGAGAATGGGGGGTGGGAGCTGTGCTCTTTTCATCCAACGCAAAAAGTGCATGCGCTGCTGAGCTGTTTTTACAAGAGCTCCGGTGTGTAGGCACCTGCTCATATTGTCAGTTATCTGCACCCCCAGGAACTTGGTGCTGCTTACCATCTCTACTGCTATGCAGTTGATGAAGAGTGGAGTGTGGCTGGACTGGTGCCTCCTGAAGTCGACGATGATCTCCTTGGTCTTGTCGAAATTCAGGACCAGGTTGTTGGTTCTGCACCAGTCAACCAGTTGTTTCACCTCCTCCCTGTAGTCCATGTTGTTGTTGTCACGGATGAGGCCCTCTACTGTTGTGTCGTCCGCATACTTCACAATGTGGTTAGTAGTGGACCTGGCGCAGCAGTCATGGGTCATCAATGTGAACAGCAGCAGACTCAGGACGCAGCTCTGGGGGGAGCCGGTGCTCAGGGAGATGGCACTAAAGGTGTTGTCGCCCACTCTCACAGACTGGGGTCTGTCTGTGAGGAAGTCAAGCAGCCAGTTGCATAGGGGAGTACTGAATCCAAGGGGGGCCAGTTTGCTCACCAAGTGCTGAGGGATGATTGTGTTGAACGCCGAGCTGAAGTCCAGAAACAACATTCGCACGAGTGTGTATGTATGTATTTGTTCTTATTACAGTGGAACCCTGATTCACGAACATCTCTATTTGCGTTATTTTCAGTCTACGAATGTTTAGGTCGAGCCAAATATGTCTTGGTGTGTGACCAACGTCTTAGTGTACAGTCGCTTTCATTAATTTTTTCATTTATTTATTCATTTTAGGTTTACCCTCTGCCCTTTTAAGCCACCGTTTAAGGAATGAGGATAACAACGTAGCTTTTCTACCCGTTCAAGCAGAGTTGAACCGTATTCTTAGCAACATTGCCATTGCTTTAGTCAACAACAGATGCAATATGCATATGATAGGCAAGGCAAGGGAAGAGCACAATTTGTACACAAGGCAATTCAAAGTGCTTTACTGAAAATTGCAAGAAGGCAAAAATTAAATATAAAATACTAATAAAAAGAATTATAATTTAAATCAAAATCAATCAAAGAGTGTAGATAAAATACTTTCAGTTGTCATATTAAATGAAAGTGATTTCAGCCTGGATTTTAACATTGCCAACGTTGAGGCCCATCTCACATCTTCGGGAAGACAATTCTGGATTTTAGGAACATAAAACTGAAACGCAGTCTCACCAGGTTTGGTCTTGACTCTAGGCACCAGCAAAAGACCACTAACATGTTAGAGATCTACTTTGGCACAAGACCATGCAAGACTTGGACTCAAGGAAAGCTGTTTTAAAGTATGTTCTCTGAGCAACAGGAAGACAGAGCAGTGATCTAAGCAGTGGACTAATATGATCGTTTTTCCAGACTCCAGTCAGGACTCGAGCAGCAGCATTCTGGATGTACTGGAGCTGCTTTACAGTTTTTGCAGTTTTTCATGTGGCTGCTGATGTTATTGACTTATTGTGGCTGTGTAACTTCAAATTTGAGCCAATTATTACCCCTAGATTTCTAACTTGATTATTTGGTTTCAGGGAGAGAGTCTCAAGTAGTTTAGCTGAAAAAAATAGTTTTGGCATCCACACAATGATATATTTGATGCAGAGGCAAAGTGACTCAACAAGCCGACGTTCACCTGCAATCAGTGAGCCAAAGATCTGAGTGTCATCTGCATAGTTGTGTTAGTACACGTTAAAGCTGCGCATTAGATATACCAGTGGTACACAATTAGTGAAGTAGATCATAATAACCACTGCTCAAACACCAGCCCGTTTGCCCTGCGTGAGAAAAGTTCCCCCTTTTTTTAAAGTTAATTTAAGAATTAAAAAATACTGTAAACTGTGGACTATTAGCCGATACTTTTTTCCTATGCTTTGAACCCTGCGGCTAATTTCATGAATATTTTGCTGACGGCCATATTGCAAATAGTTGTATTATTGTTTGTGCTATGGCGCCATTTTTGGACGACTTTGCTCACTGCAGGTGCTGCAGTGCTGCTTTGGCTTTCTGTTTAGACTGACCTTTCAACGAGAATTGCAAATGACGTTCCATCTTCTAGCCGTCTGATTGATTGATTGAGACTTTTATTAGTACATTGTACATATTCCGTACAATTGACCACTAAATCATAACACCCGAATAAGTTTTTCAACTTGTTTAAGTCAGGGTCCACGTTAATCAATTCATAGCGTTTTTACTCGTATGTATTAGTAATTCATCACTCCAAGTTTGTAAGTCTTACAGTATAACTTAAACAATTCATACTTACTAAACCGTCCCATGTGTGATGTATGTAGGAGTGTTTTCATGCAAATTTGTAAGTGCTGTCGTGATGAAATGAATCTAGCGTCGTTAGCATTAGCTAATATGCTAACACGTTTACGAGTGTCTTTGTTAGTACAAACCCCGTTTCCATATGAGTTGGGAAATTGTGTTAGATGTAAATATAAACGGAATACAATGATTTGCAAATCCTTTCCAACCCATATTCAATTGAATGCACTACAAAGACAAGATATTTGATGTTCAAACGACAAATAATAATTAGCTTAGAATTTCATGGCTGCAACACGTGCCAAAGTAGTTGGGAAAGGGCATGTTCACCACTGTGTTACATCACCTTTTCTTTTAACAACACTCAATAAACGATTGGGAACTGAGGAAACTAATTGTTGAAGCTTTGAAAGTGAAATTCTTTCCCATTCTTGTTTTATGTTGAGCTTCAGTCGTTCAACAGTCCGGGGTCTCCGCTGTCGTATTTTATGCTTCATAATGCGCCACACATTTTCGATGGGAGACAGGTCTGGACTGCAGGCGGAACAGGGAAGTACCCACACTCTTTTTTTACGAAGCCACGCTGTTTTAACACGTGCTGAATGTGGCTTGGCAGTGTCTTGCTGAAATAAGCAGGGGCGTCCATGAAAAAGACGGCGCATAGATGGCAGCAATGGTGCCTTCACAGATGTGTAAGTTACCCATGCCTTGGGCACTAATGCACCCCCATACCATCACAGCTGCTGGCTTTTGAACTTTGCGTCGATAACAGTCTGGATGGTTCGCTTCCCCTTTAGTCCGGATGACACGATGTCGAATATTTCCAAAAACAATTTGAAATGTGGACTCGTCAGACCACAGAACACTTTTCCACTTTGCATCAGTCCATCTTAGATGATCTCAGGCCCAGAGAAACCGGGCGGTGTTTCTTGATGTTATTAATAAA
Source organism: Nerophis lumbriciformis (assembly GCF_033978685.3). Lineage (NCBI taxonomy): Eukaryota > Metazoa > Chordata > Actinopteri > Syngnathiformes > Syngnathidae > Nerophis > Nerophis lumbriciformis. The sequence goes on along the minus strand of NC_084578.2, from coordinate 23,822,375 downwards.
TGGCTTTCGCTTTACATAGTAGAGCTTTAACTTGCACTTACAGATGTAGCGATGAACTGTATTTAGTGACAGTGGTTTTCTGAAGTGTTCCTGAGCCCATGTGGTGATATCCTTTAGAGATTGATGTCGGTTTTTAATACAGTGCCGTCTGAGGGATCGAAGGTCACGGTCATTCAATGTTAATCACTCCGCTTACGTGGAGTGATTTCTCCAGATTCTCTGAACCTTTTGATGATATTATGGACCGTAGATCATGGGTGTCAAACTCTGGCCAAATTTGGCCCGCCATGTAATTTCAGTTGGCCCTTAAGGCGATATCAAATTAACACCAGAGCTGGCCCGCCGATTATATACAGCAGCGGTGACGCGGTACACCGCATTCACCGCTAATTCTCATACTTGCCAAAACCTCCTGGAAGACTCCCAAATTTCAGCGCCCCTCCCGAAAATCGTCACGTCCCCTTTTCGTCCAGTCCAACGAGTGCTGGCCCAGTCATATAATATATGCGGCTTTTGCACGCACACAGAAGCGATTGCAACGCATACTTGATCTTCAGTGATACAGGTTACACTGAGGGTTCCCGTATAAAAAACTTCAACATTGTTAGAAATATACGCCACACTGTGAATCCACACCACACAAGAATGACAAACACATTTCGGGAGAACATCCGCACCGTAACACAACATAAACACAACAGAACAAATACCCAGAACCCCTTGCCGCACTATCTCTTCTGGGACGCTACAAGGTGTGTGTGTGTGTGTGTGTGGGTGGGGTGGGGGGGTTTGGTGGGAGCGGGGGGGTGTATTTTGTAGCGTCCCGGAAGAGTATGTGCTGCAAAAGGTTCTGGTTATTTGTTCTGTTGTGTTTATGTTGTGTTACGATGCGGATGTTCTCCCAAAATGTGTTTGTCATTCTTGTTTGGTGTGGATTCACAGTGTGGCGTGTATTTCTAACAATGTTAAAGTTGCTTATATGGCCACTCTGTGTAAACTACATCGCTGTTGATCAAGTATACGTTGCATTCGCATACGTGTGCGTACAGAAGCCGCTCATATCTTGTGACTGGGCCGGCACATTGTTAGAAGGGATGAAAAGCGGACGTGACGACAGCTCGTAGAGGACGTTAAAAGTAGTGCCTGTAAGGCACGCCCCCAAGACTGTGGAATACGAGATATAACGACTGATGAATACCTTCGTTCGATAATAAAGGTTGCCTCAGCTCAAAGCCTGAGCCCCGACATTAATGAACTAGCATCCAAGAAAAGATGCCAGGTATCTGGCTTGGGCACATCAGATTAGATCAGTGTGTTGCAAACTGAGCAGTTTAAAGTCCAGAATGGTTGGTTTATTCATTATTTTGTTGTCAAATTTATTAGCCTGTGGAAAAAGTTTATGTTGATATTTACCTCAGAAGGCTGTAAATAGAAAACAGGCATTCAATTTTTATTTAAATTGTATTTGATATGCCATTGATATTTTTTAATTATTATTATTATTATTTGAAACTCGATTTTGCACGTCACTATAAAGTTGTATAAGCCTTGCTTGTTAATAAACATTTAATGCAAAACTTGTTTGGGTCCCTATCAAAAAGGTTCATTTGTTCAACCTTGGCCCGCGGCTTTGTTCAGTTTTAAATTTTGGCCCACTCTGTATTTGAGTTCGACACCCCTGCCGTAGATGATGAAATCCCTAAATTTCTTGCAATTGCACTTTGAGAAACGTTGTTCTTAAACTGTTTGACTATTTGCTCACGCAGTTGTGGACAAAGGGGTGTACCTCGCCCGATCCTTTCTTGTGAAAAACTGAGCATTTTTTGGGAAGCTGTTTTTATACCCAATCATGGCACCCACCTGTTCCCAATTAGCCTGCACACCTGTGCGATGTTCCAAATAAGTGTTTGATGAGCATTCCTCAACTTTATCAGTATTTATTGCCACCTTTCCCAACTTCTTTGTCACGTGTTGCTGGCATCAAATTCTAAAGTTAATGATTATTTGCAAGAAAAAATGTTTATCAGTTTGAACATCAAATATGTTGTCTTTGTAGCATATTCAACTGAATATGGGTTGAAAATGATTTGCAAATTATTGTATTCCGTTTATATTGACATCTAACATAATTTTACAACTCATATGGAAACGGGGCTTGTATTATTAACTTACAGTGGCATTCTTTTTGTATTGTTTCAGTTTCATAAATTCACCACAAAGACACTTTGGAGTTATTGAGTCTGTTTAGCGGCTGGAGAGCTAGCTTGACGATGAAGTCTGTTTTATTTGATCAGCCGTTTTACTGCCGCTTACAGACACTGTTTGGAAACAATTAAGGTATGTAAATAAACATTTACAAAATATTTCTGTGTAAATAAGGTGCAACAATGTGTATATCTGCGGCTCATAGTCCGGCGCTGCCAATATATGGGAAATATTTTTTTCTTCTAAAATTTTAATGGGTGCGACTTATATACTGGTTTGCTCTATAGTTTGAAAATACTCGCATTGTCAATGATTCTCCCAGAATATGTTCTGATATCTGACAGAACATTTATTTAAGTTATTGTGACAGTTCTTTCCTGGTATGCTCAGCTGCTTTCATTGTGGTGCTCATAATTTTTATGTATAATTAACTTTTACTGCAAATGAATGTCTGGTCCAAATATTGGTTATCGGCCTCCTTAACTACTAATTATATCTATCGGTATCGGCCATGAAAAAACACATTTGTGAATCTCAACTTCAAATTTTTTTGTACGTCTTATGTAAGCCTTTATCACCATTGTTCAGTTGTTTCTGCGATAGAGCAACGCTTCCTCAGGAGTGTGAAACATTTGAAAGCTGATGTTTCCCTTGTGATGTTCCTGTAGGAAGCAGAGGAAGTTCCAGACCCCGTCATGGATTCCGGAGAAAATATGATTTGTGGTAATGCAGACAATGAAGGCCGTGGACAGGGAGAAACGGCCTCAGCTTCAGACCAGGATAACTTTCTGGAGATAAGTGTGAGGAAGCTGAGCCTCCAGGAAAACCAAGACGAAGATGACTCAAAGCCACATGAGGAGATGGTTACCATAGAAACAGATGTAGAGGAAGGTATGGGGAGGTCTGTTCCTTTTTTCTTTGCACAAACACAATAAAACACAAAATGATGGAATTTAATTAATGCTTTGTTTAAATATCTACAAAGAAATAAATGAATAATCTATTTTAACTTGTAATGACTAATTAATTATTGTGTGTGAACAGGTTCTCCTGTTAATGGTCATCCTGTTAGGTCCCTTCCATCTGTTCGACAAGACATTCACCGCTATCAGCGTGTGGACGAGCCTCTTCCACCCAGTGAGTTTTGTGTGTGTGTGTCTGTGTGTGTTTGTGTACGTAACAAGGATGGGCGATATGACCTAAAATCTATATTGTGATACAGTGTACTCACAGCCTCCTGAAATAACGATATATCACAATATATTATTTGGTATGTAAATGATAATAGAAACATTTTCAAACTGGTCACAAAGGCACCTAAATTAGCTGCTGATTGTATGCGCTAACATATTGCGTAATTTTTTGGTGTGTTATTTTCTCTAAACTTTTATTAATCTACTTGCTAATTTACTTTTAATATCAAGTTACTTTCTGCTATAACACGATTCTATCTACACTTCTGTTCAGCACTTATTCTTCCATTTTATACTTTACTATAGTTATGGGCAATACTACAAATCTGGCTATCGATTCAATACAAAGTAGTTCCAGGGACAGTATTAGTCATATCAATGTTGATACTGATACTTCTAATTTTCAAGATCATTAAATTATACTTTTTTTTTTAGCAAAATTATAATCACACAAAACACAGGTTTGGTTTTATTCTTTAAAGCCGTCCTGTGTCCAGGGACTTACTTCCTGACTTTGTAAATAAAACTAAAATAATTGTATCAACCCGATACTACAGTATAGTACTTGGTATAGTTCCTGTGGTATTTGTACCTTTGTTTACTTTCAAGAGCTGTAGCTGGCGGTTAGCATATATTCCTACGGTGTGCAGTATAACATGTTTAGTAGAGATGTAACAGTATTACAAATACCGCAATATTTCGGTTTCAAAGTCTTCTCAGTAATACCGCAAGGTGTGACGGGATTAGACAAAAATTTGGTGGATGCATTTTTTTACTGGCGTTTTAGCGTTGACCGGTCTGTAAATAAACTACACCTCTCAAAATCCTCTGCACAGCGCAGGAATGGCAAGGTGTAGGCGTGGAACACCGTAAATAGGAAGTAAAGTGTGTTTGTACTTGTTGTAGATAAAAGGAGTTGTTTTTTTGGACATTAAATCTGTCCATAACTGGTTGAGTTATGTTGCTAACAAACAAACAAGCTCAGGCCAAAACATAACCTCTTTGGCAGAGGTAAGAAAAACTGCATTCCACAAAGCGAAGCATGGCCCTTACGTTTTGAGCGTTTCCAAGGGGATACAGAGCCAGCCGGTCTCCTCGCACCGCTGGGCAGAAAATTACCGGAAAAAAAAATGTTAATTACGGAAAATACAAGTAAACTAAAAAGCTACTTATTAAATCCCCACTCCATCCATCTATTTTTCTACCGCTAGCCTCTCTTGATGTTGCGGGGGGCTGGAGCCTATTCCAGCTGTACTTGGGCGAAAGGCAGGTCTAGACAAGTCGGCACCTCATAAACAGTCGCACAGAAAATATTTTTAAAGCCAACAAAGCCAAACATCAGTTTGTGCGGTATTTACATTATTAAAAGTTATCTTGTTAGTTTGCTTTTCTGAGAAACATTTTCCAGACTGATATAACAATGACAAATATATATATAATAGAAGACATTGCTTCCCATAATGTAAAAGTTGAAAGACACTAAACTGTACATTGTTGTTTTATTCTTGTTACACTGAATGTTTACATTGTTACTTTAAAGACATCAACAGTAAGTTATTCTTATAAATATTTGCCTGAAACAGTAAATGTTCCTGCACAATTATTTTCACTTAGAAATACTTGTTTGAAGTAAAAAATATGATTACAACCTTTCAGCATTATGTTTGTGTTCAATTACAGTAAGAATGGCACCAGCCGCTAGAATAGATCTGACCAATCTAAGTCTAAGACTAGATCTGACTAATCTAAGTCTATGAGCATGAACTGATGAAGCCTACTTGGATGAGAGGTATAACATCTTTGAACACAAACCAAACAGTTGCGATCGATTGAATGCCCTGAGATTACAATGACCTGGATGAATGAGAATATCCATAGACTATTACAGTAAGAATGTTTATCCTAAACATTACAGTGTGAGAGATTGGGAAATGTGAGTGGACCTAAACTGGAGGTTCACATTCCCACCCAAAATTGCAGTGACCAACCTGCGGCCAGATTTGGTCCTCTGGTCCAATGCTTGCCAATGTGTCCTCATCGTTTAGCTGACGGTTCTTTGGGAACATACCATTGATGAAGCATACAAAAGGAAATGGCTGCCCTATGCCAACTTAGCGCCCGAAGCAGAGGAGCAAGGCTGTAGCGTTAGGGTGCAAAGACTTTGTAGCCCCCTCCGCCACAAGGCTCCTAACGGAGGTGGGAATCAGAGGCCAGGCCCATCGGAAGGCAATGAAATTACTTGCCATTGTTGCAGCAAGGAGCAGCCACTGGCTGTGGCTAAAACAGATAGACACTGCATGGGCTGCAAAATGACCGCATGGAGCCACCAGACAACACATACATGACCTGTGGTCAGCCAGCCTCGGACGAGGATGTATTGTGATAAAAGGCCGAAACACCAATGAGTCGGGGGCACACAACTGATGAAGTGTTGTTTTGCGACCCCTAGTGCTCAGTACTAATTACACCAAGAATATCTACAACCCCACTTAAGAATGTGTCTCTCCAGTATTTCATTAAGGATTGTAGGAACCAGTCCTATTAACCAAATCTGAATTCTGGTTCTAAGCCAGTGATCACTGTGAAAGGGCTGTTGACAACCAAGGAAAGACTTGGTGACAGCTTGAGGAGACTGCTGACAGGAGGGAATAGACTCCTCGGGGCTGACCTGGGGTAGCTGCTCATGTCAGCAAGATCCTGGCACTACACAGTGACTTGGGTCCACCCTACAAATGCTACAATTAGTTCAAAAAGAAAAACACCTCCGTAGTCTGTGAGAGCGAGGGCGGAGATGACTCATCGATAGATTACATGGTAACAAATCCTGGAACAAATTTGACTATGCCTCAAATGATCAACGCAAACAGAGAAAAATAATTTACAGGACACAAGCTACGTTGCTGCTACATCTGTGGCTGGAGTAAGGTAACATCAGAAAAGGATCTCTAAATCCTTCAGGGCAGGAAAAACTGCCTGAGAGAGCTTTGCGAGGGGCCTCGCATTGACCGCTACTTCCTCAGAGGTAGTGGAAATCAGTCGGGTGAAGGATGGTGGCAGGATATTCCCCACAATCCAGGGTATCAGAACCACAAACAGAGCTCAATCAACGCAGTTACATCGACAGACAACAGTCCAGTGCCCACCCAGTCACAATTAATAGCAGACAAAAAGATAAAGGAACGAAAGCCTCAGATCTTGTGGCCTAAATCCTGCCAGAGAAAGGAGTGGGAAACTACCAACATTGACCTAGTTTGTCAGTTAGAAGGTTTAAAAATAGCTTTTAAATTTAAACTCGAGAAGACTGAAGACATCATCTACAGTTGTAAAGCAGAGAGATTTGGAGTAAAAAGCAGCAACCATAAAACACAGAAAGAACCATCAGCCCAACCTCAAGTCCAGGAGACAGCAGGAGATTGAGAGGCTTGTGAAAAAAGAAGTCTGAGAAAGCATTGGAAGAAGGCCTGTAAGAAGAACGGAAAGGACTCGAGTCTCTACAAGTTCACCATAAACCTCTGTCAAGGAAAAAAACGGAACCTTAAAGTAACTGTAAGGGAACTAGAGGAGCACCTGAGGACGACCTACTCAGACAAACAGAGGAAGGTGCGAGTCATCATCCCAAAAGACATGCCACCAATTCAATCTGCTGAGCACCAGATGAACACAATGCCCCCGACATGGAGCGAAGTTGAGAGAACTGTGAAAAGGGCTAAAACAGCATCAGCCCCAGGGCCCAACGGCATCCTGTTTAGGCTCTATAAGAATGCCCCTTGTGTTCTGAAATACCTCTGGAAGCTAATGAAGGTGGCATGGGAAAAAAGAGTCATACCAAGGGCAAGGCAAAGGAACGGGTAATCTTGATTCCCAAAGAGAAGAACTCCTCAAATATCACGGCATTCCGCCAAATCAGTTTTCTGAATGTGGAAGGAAAACAGTTTTTCAGGAATTTGGCAGAGAGACTATCAACATTCCTGCAGAAGAACAAAAAGGGAGGGATAGGCGGCTTCTCAGGATGTCTGGAAAATGCAAAAAAATCCCCTCTGGGATTATTAAAGTACTTCTGATTCTGGTTCTGAAATGTCATCTGGCACCAAGTACACATGGCCAAGAATGAAAAGAGAGACTTACATGTGGTCCTCCTAGACCTTGCAAACGTTTTTGAGTCAGTGCCTCACAAGCTACTATGGACAGCTTTCAAGTTATTTCAAATCCCAGAGTGTCACACAGCTGGCAAAAACCTACTTCCAAGACCTCCAGTTCTGCGTAACAACATAGGCAGCACTTGGTAGTAGGCATAATGGCGGATTGCACCATTTCTCCACTTGCGCTCACCATGGCAATGGAGCTTATCATTCTTGCATCCTGGTAGGTGGTTGGAGGGGAACATTTGAAGAGCAGGCTATGGCTCCTCCCAATCAGGGTGTACATGGTCAAAATGATGACCATAACAACCACAAACACATGCACCAAACAGAAAAGAAATGCTCTCCCAGGTAAGCTGAAGCTCTGGGATTTCCAGTTTGGTCTTCTGCTTTGTCTCATGTGGCTAATTTCCATCTACGAGGTCACTCTGTCCCATGGTAATCGGATGGAGAGGCTGGTGAGCGCACAAGTCCGGAAGTGGCTTAGACTACCAAGGTGCCTCAGCAGCATAAGATCGTAAGGGAACGGGGTGCTTTCTGTGCCAATCTCGAGCTCGATGGAAGAGTACAAATGTACCAAAGCCAGGCTGGAAATGACCCTCATAGAATCCCAGGATCCATTCGTTCGAGGTGCAGCCCCTATCCTGACCACAGGAGGAAATGAAGTGAAGTGAATTATATTATAAGAGGAGTGAGGGAAGGCTTCTATCTCAAGGTTGAAAAACCATCCCTGAACAGAGGAGGGGGTCTGCGACACCACCTGTCTCCCACATACAACACCGTCCTTTCAACCATTACTTAAAAACTGAAATTTAGCCTTCAACAAATAACAGGAGTTAGAAATGTTCTGGTCACAGAAGGTGACCAGAAGGTGACCAGAATGCCATTTGTGCCACTTGTTTACAACTTATGGAATGCTTACGCGGGCGATTCAAACTATTTTCGACTGGTAGTACTAGATCCACAGCGATCGTTCTGCCTCACAATACCTCAATGCTAACAAGGGGAATTTACATTTCAACGAGTGTCGTTGGCTTTGACGGTTAGGATTGCTCGTTTGCATTAAAACAGTTGTTTTTCTCATGACAATAGGGCGAAACCATCCTTGCCAGGCACATCTTCCTGGTTTTTGGAGTATAAATATTTGGGGTTTTGGCAACAAATGTTTGGACTAGATCTGAGCAATCTAAGTCTATGAGCACGAACTGATGAAGCTGACTCGGATGAGCTGCGAAACGTCTTCCAAGACAAACCGAGATGACAACGACCTGGATGAATGAGAACCTTCATAGGTATATTTATATAGCGCTTTTCTCTACAGACTCAATGATTATGAAACCCATTATCTACATCTTTAAGCTAAATTTAAACCAGTGTTGGTAGCATTGGGAGCAGGTGGGTAAAGTGTCTTGTCCAAGGACACAACGGAAGTGACGAGGATGGAAGAAGCAGGTTTTGAACCTGGAACCCTCAAGTTGCTGGCATGTTCGCTTTACCAACCGAGCCACGCTGGAAGTCAACTGCAGCAATGGCGGACGCAAAGGCCACCTTCAAACATTGTGGGTCACGTACAGTGTGGCTGAGGGGGCTTTGGGCGGGGAACAACAACACATACATTTTAAAAGGCTGCCCCGTGGTGGAGGAGCTGTGCTAAAGCAGTTTCTTAAGCCCAGCAGGTCGATGGATGAGATTGGATGGCGTGGAAAAGAGGAAAATTGGATAGGGCGAACTGTGGAACATGGAGTGTAACAGGCTGAGTGTCATAATCAGAGCCATGTACAATTTAATTCCCTCTCCAATTAACCTACACCTCTGGTTTAGAGAGCATCCGACCTATCTCCAGTGTGCAGCCCATGCCAACCTCAAGCATATCCTGGTGGGCTAACTCAGGGAAGATACACATGGGACCACAACCAAGTGTTGAGGTGCTTGGCCGCACAACTTGAGCAGAAGATGGTAACCACCAACGCCTTGCCTATAGCTACTCAGGACATAGTCCCACAGTTAACATCCTCCTTCATTCGGGAAGGAGATAAACAACGGAACAAGGGAACAACTGCAGACTCATGCATACTAACGCAGCGAAATTCGGAAATGTGAGTGCACCTAAGCCAGAGGCTCACATTCATACTTGAAATCGCAGTGACCAACCTGCGGCTAGACTTGGTCCTCTGGTCCAATGCCTGTCAACGTGTCCTCATAGTTGTGCTGACGGTCCCTTGGGTGGATGCCATCAATGAGCCATACGAAAGGAAAACGCTGTGCTATGCCAACTTAGCAGCCGAAGCAGAGGAGCAAGGCTGGAACGTATGAATGGAGATGGCCTAAAAACGCCTTTTTAAAGATTGATTCTTAAAAAAAACAGAAACAAACAAACAAAAAACGATTACAAATACTCCAAGCATACTTTCCATGGCCATGACCCGGCCACACCGACGTGGAAATACTTCATTACATCCTGGGTAATTCCTTTAAGTTAGAACCGGCCTTCCATGTGCTAAAACCAGGTGCCATGTCGTTTACATAGCAGTGTAACCTTTAACCCAGAAATGGAACGTTAATCGTGCTTGGGGAATATTTGTTGATTGGCACAAAATAATACATATACAGTATATAAAAAAACAGTGATGTGGTGAAGCCGCGACATTGGAAGCACAATGTAACGTGGGACGGCTGTAATATGAATAGATACAATTTGTCTAAATAAATAAATGAAATTGGAATAGTTTTTTATTGTTTTGGGGTTTTGGGGGGAAGAGCAGGGAGTGTGTTTCGTGTTCTGATGGCTTCAAATATTTTCAAGGTGCGGCTACCAATGCAGGTAATCGGGATTTGATCTATTCTGCCTATAAAAGCCCTCTAAAAATCATCCAACATTTTTTATATACATGCTGTAAGTATATATGTAATGTAGTATCAGGCACATTCATATAAACATGTAATATTTACAGTATTTTGATAATTGTACACATCTTTTTTTGTGCACATTGATTTCACAAAGCGCAGTATAACTTACGCTACTACCGTCAACAAAAACAACTTTTACTAATTGTGAATACTGTGGGATAAATGGTGATCTGAATATACGTAGGATGAGCAAGCAGAGCTAAGTGCTAAAAAAAAAAAGAAGCAAACTACGAACATAATAAAACGGTCACTTACTGTACAATATCCACTATACAATATCTAAGCGGGAAACACAAGACTTGTGTCCTAGTTTAAATGATAATTCATCATAATCCTCACTCCTCGGGTATAAAAATGCTGGGTGCAAACAAGCATCTTGTCACGTAAGTACAATTACGAGGTTTTCCAACTTCTCTGCTTATGACCACAACAAGTGCAAGGCATGATTTTGAGTTTGCGCGAGATTTAGCACAAACTTTTACCAACTCAGAGGCGATGCAGCAGCTCAGTATGTCAGGAGCTGCAGTAGCTACTACCTCCGTTATCAAGGCGCCGTATTGCTAAAAAATAGTTCCTTGGTGTAAACTCATATCATAACGATGTCGCTAATACCTGGTTAATATGCAGGTCACGGCATGTAAATTTAGTATTTTTAGCAGTTTTTGGATGTTTTTTAGATGGCTTTATAGGCGGAATAGATGAATCTCATTAGCTACATTGTAAGCTGTGCGGTACTAGCCGTGTTTAAAATTTAGAATGCACAAAAAAAGAAAAATACGTTTGTGTTTTTGTTTCAAGTAAGGGTTGATTTAAAAAAGTGCAATTCCTCTTTAAACACAGTGTGGATTTTTAGTACCGGTTCATGCACCATTTCCTGTACAGTTAGCAATCAAACAACTTGAAAATAGGGATGGGTATTGTTTACATTTTTACCGTTATTAGTACCGAATTAATATGAATATTATATACAATATTATTTGTGTGTGTGTATATATGTATATATATATATATATATATATATATATATATATATATATATATATATATATATATATATATATATATATATATACTGTATGTATATATATATATATATATATATATATATATATATATATATATATATATATATATATATATATATCTCTTTATTGAAAGCCTCCACCTTGCACAAAAAAAACATAATTACTCAAATTAAGTATATGAAAAACAAAGTCAGCGACATTTCGTAACACAAATGATGAGTGTGAACGAAGACCAGAGGGGCCAGGAAAGGGCGGGGGAATCGAGCCAAAGTCCAGGACTAGTGTAAAAAAAACCCCACTAAGACTCGTCACGGTATACAATATATACTTTAAAGATGATATTCTGAAATGTGAAACCATCAAATGTGGAGCTAATGTTTTCATATACAATACTGTACTTGAACATGTTTGATGACGTGTTTAATGTTTAAGGTGTTGTGTTGACTTGTTCTGCTTTCAGACTGGGAGGCTCGAATTGACAGTCATGGAAGAATTTTTTTTGTTGACCATGTGAACAGAACCACCACATGGCAGCGACCCACTGAACCTCCTGCACAACAGGGCCTGACCCGGTCTAACTCTATTCAGCAAATGGAACAACTCAACCGCAGGTTTAACACTCAATGAAACACTTAATGAAACATTCGATAAAACATTGATATAACACTTGATGAAACACTCCATGAAACAATCCATGAAACGCTCCATTAACACATGATGAAAAAGTCGATGAAATACTTGATGAAACACTTGAAATACTACTCAGTGAAATACTTAATGAAACACTTGATGTAACACTTCACAAAACACTCCATGATACACTTGATGTAACACTTCACAAAACACTCCATGATACACTTGATTAAACATTTCATTTCACACTTAATGAAACACTTGATGAAACATTTCATTAAACACTTACTAAAACACTTTATGAAACACTAAATAAAACACTCCGTGGAACAATCTATGAAACACTTTTGGAAACAATCGATGAAACACTTGACAGACCACTCAATGAAACACTTGATGAAACACTTGATGAAACACTCAATGAAACATCTCACGAAACACTTTATAAACACTTAGTTAAACATTTTATATAACACTTGGTGAAACACTCAATGAAACACTTGACTAAACATTTTATGAAACAGTTGATGAAACACTTGCTATATCACTTGATATAACACTTGATGAAACACTAGATAAACCTCTGGATGAAATACTTAATGAAACACATGACAAAACACTCAATGAATCACTTCATGAGACACTCGATGAAACATTTGATATGACACTTGATGAAACACCTGATATTAACACTTGATGAAAAACTAAGTGAAACACTTGATGTACGTTTGTAACACTTGATGAAACACTAAGTAAAACACTTGATATAACACTGGATTCAATTATTGATAAAACGCAGATGAAACACTTGATATAACACTTGATAAAAGGCTTGATGCAATACTTGATATAACTATCAATATAACACTTTATGAAACAATTATTGAAACACTTGACGTAACAGTCAATGAAGCACTTGACATAACGCTTAATATACCACTTATTTATATAGCCGTTAATCACAAATGCCTCAAAGGGCTGCACAAACCACAAAGGACATCCTCGGCTCTCATGCCACATCAGGACAAGAAAAAACTCCACCCAATAGGAACAATGAGAAATCTTGGATACGGTTAAAGGGGAACATTATCACAATTTCAGAAGGGTTAAAACCATTAAAAATCAGTTCCCAGTGGCTTATTTTATTTTTCGAAGTTTTTTTCAAAATGTTACCCATCACGCAATATCCCTAAAAAAAGCTTCAAAGTACCTGATTTTAACCATCGTTATATACACCCGCCCATTTTCCTGTGATGTCACATAGTGATGCCGATACTAACAAACGTGGCGGATAGAACAGCAAGGAATAGCGACATTAGCTTGGATTCAGACTCGGATTTCAGCGGCTTAAGCGATTCAACAGATTACGCATGTATTGAAACGGATGGTTGTAGTGTGGAGGCAGGTAGCGAAAACGAAATTGAAGAAGAAACTGGAGCTATTGAGCCATATCGGTTTGAACCGTATGCAAGCGAAACCGACGAAAACGACACGACAGCCAGCGACACGGGAGAAAGCGAGGACGAATTCGGCGATCGCCTTCTAACCAACGATTGGTATGTGTTTGTTCGGCATTAAAGGAAACTAACAACTATGAACTAGGTTTACAGCATATGAAATACATTTGGCAACAACATGCACTTTGAGAGTGCAGACAGCCCAGTTTTCATCAATTAATATATTCTGTAGACATACCCTCATCCGCTCGCAGATTTCTTTGAATTTATTGTTGGAAATGCATCTGCTTTGAGTGTCGCAGGATATCCACACATTCTTGCCATCTCTGTCGTAGCATAGCTTTCGTCGGTAAAGTGTGCGGAACAAACGTCCAATTTCTTGCCACTTTCGCATCTTTGGGCCACTGGTGCAACTTGAATCCGTCCCTGTTCGTGTTGTTACACCCTCCGACAACACACCGACGAGGCATGATGTCTCCAAGGTACGGAAAACAGTCGAAAAAAACGGAAAATAACAGAGCTGATTTGACTCGGTGTTTGTAATGTGTTTGAGAAAATGGCGGATTGCTTCCCGTTGTGACGTCATCGCTCCGAGAGCGAATAATAGAAAGGCGTTTAATTCGCCAAAATTCACCCATTTAGAGTTCGGAAATCAGTTAAAAAAATATATGGTCTTTTTTCTGCAACATCAAGGTATATATTGACGCTTACATAGGTCTGATGATAATGTTCCCCTTTAATAATCTGAGAGTCCAGTCCATAGGGAGGTCAGCAGGGAGATCCTCTTATATGTAGACAGGTCGGAGCGCCGAGACGTCACGGACTGATGCATAGAGAAGTGGTCCATCCCGGGTTCCAACTTCATAATGTGAGAGTCCAGTCCATAGGGAGGCCAGCAGTGGATCCCCTTGTATCCAGACAAGTCAGCATACTTGGGACAGTGAGCTCCTCCTCTGTGGAAACTGATCCGTTGCCACTTGATTACCTCTCCACGCAGGAGAGGGGGGCAAGGCAGAAAAGAAAAACTGTTCTAAAAAAGTTTTCTTTTCAAGGCTAGAGTATATAAATGAGTTTTGGGGACTTAAATGCCTACTGAGGTAGCATCTCTAACTGTTACCGGTAGGGCATTCCATAGTACTGGAGCCCGAATAGAAAACGCTCTATCGCTCGCAGACTTTTTTGGGGCTCTGGGAATTACTAATAAGCCATATGGTACAATACAATCAGCAATATAGGATGGAGCTAGACCGTTTAGTATTTTATACGTAAGTAGTAAAACCTTAAAGGCGCATCTTAAGTGCACAGGAAGCCAGTGCAGGTGAGCCAGTATAGATGTAATATGATCAAACTTTCTTGTTCTTGTCAAAAGTCTAGCAGTCACATTTTGTACATACTGTAATCTTTTAATGCTAGAAAAAGGGAGACTCGAAAATAGTATGTTACAGTAATCAAGACGAGACATAACAAATGCATGAATAATGATCTCAGAGTCGGTGGTGGACAAAATGGGACGAACTTTAGCGATATTACGGAGATGAAAGAAGGCTGTTCTAGTAACACGCTTAATGTGTGACTCAAACGAGAGAGTTGGGTTGAAAATAATTCAGAGATTCTTTACCACGTTGCTTTGTATAATTTTTTTGTTCGTCAAATGTTATTAAATAGGTGACGGTGTCTTGCAGGACCAATAATCAACATATCCGTTTTCTTAGCGTTAAGGTGCAAATAGTTGCTGGACATCAATGTTTGATTTCATTTAGACACGCCTCCATGTGACTACGATCTGGCGTGTTGGTCAGCTTTAGGGGCATGTAGTGTTGGGTGTCATCAGCATAACAGTGAAAGCTAACACTGTATTTGCGTATGATGTCACCTAGCGGCAGCATTTAGTTGCTGAAAAGTGCAGGGCCAAGAACCGAACCCTGTGGGACTCCGCACGTTACCTTAACATACTCCAAGGTCACATTTTTATGGGAGTAAGATAGGAGTTAAACCAAGAAAAGGCTAAGTCTGACATATCAATATATGTTTTGATACATTCTAATAAAATGTTATGCTTGACGGTATTGAAAGCAGCGCTAAGATCAAGTAGCAGCAACATGGATGACACATCAGCGTCCATCGTTAGAAATAGATCATTAGTCACTTTTGCGAGGTCTGTCTCGGTAGTGTGATTTAACCTGAAACGGGACTGAAAGGGTTCACAGAGATTGTTAGACGCTAAGTGTTCATTTAGCTGCTGTCCGACAATTTTTTTTGAAGATTTTCAAGACAAAGGGAAGGTCAGAATCAAAGTTATTTTTTTAGCAGAGAATGAATAGCCGCTGTTTTGAATGCGAGGGGAACAGCACCAGAGGAAAGTGATGAGTTAATAATATTTCGCACTGATGGTCCTAATATTACAAACAGCTCCTTGATAAGTTTCCCAGGAAGTGGGTCAAGTAAACATGTTGTTTGTTTTGTCCCATTTATGAGTTTCAGGAGTTCCTCTAATGTTGTGTCTTCAAAAAGAGAGTCATTATCCGTTGTACATACAGTCGTATCTGTCAGGAATAGGTGGTGACGAACCCCAAGATGCAGAGATGGCAGGCTTGATACAGGAAGACATGATTTTTTATGTCCAAAAAATGCAGGAAAAACACAAACCAGGAACCAGGAGACAGGAAATAGGATACCAGGAAAACAGGTGAACTGGAAACAGCGAACAGCTAACAGGATACAGCTAACAGGAAACCAAGAAACAAGGAGCTAGCAGACAGCAAACTGCAAACAGCTATCAGGAACCAGCAAACAGGAACAGCTCATAGCAACAGTCCACAGCATACAGCTTATAATACTCCAGTACTGACTGGAGGGCAAGGCAGGTCTAAATAGCAGCCGGCTGATTAACACCAGGTTTGGCCAGGTGCCAATCAGCCGCAGCTGAGGGGAAACAGCGCTCAGGTAGACAAGCAGGAAACTGAACAAAAATAAGAGCGCTGACAGGAAATAAAACAAACACAGAGGAATAACTAATACATAACCAAAAACTATCAGTGACAAGCCTGACAGTATCTGCGTTAACAGAACCCAGTTGGAGCTGGGATGGGTTATCTTTAAAGGGGAACATTATCACCAGACCTATGTAAGCGTCAATATATACCTTGATGTTGCAGAAAAAAGACCATATATTTTGTTAACCGAATTTTGAAGTCTAAATGGGTGAATTTTGGCGAATTAAACGCCTTTCTATTATTCACTCTCGGAGCGATGACGTCACAACGGGAAGCAATCCGCCATTTTCTCAAACACATTACAAACACCGAGACAAATCAGCTCTGTTATTTTCCGTTTTTTCGACTGTTTCCCGTACCTTGGAGACATCATGCCTCGTCGGTGTGTTGTCGGACAGGGACGGATTCAAGTTGCACCAGTGGCCCAAAGATGCGAAAGTGGCAAGAAATTGGACGTTTGTTCCGCACACTTTACCGACGAAAGCTATGCTACGACAGAGATGGCAAGAATGTGTGGATATCCTGCGACACTCAAAGCAGATGCATTTCCAACTGGACTGGACAGATCAGCTTTCAGGAAAAGAGAGCGGATGAGGGTATGTCTACAGAATATATTAATTGATGAAAACTGGGCTGTCTGCACTCTCAAAGTGCTTGTTGTTGCCAAATGTATTTCATATGCTGTAAACCTAGTTCATAGTTGTTAGTTTCCTTTAATGCCAAACAAACACATACCAATCGTTGGTTAGAAGGCGATCGCCGAATTCGTCCTCGCTTTCTCCCGTGTCGCTGGCTGTCGTGTCGTTTTCGTCGGTTTTGCTTGCATACGGTTCAAACCGATATGGCTCAATAGCTTCAGTTTCTTCTTCAATTTCGTTTTTGCTACCTGCCTCCACACTACAACCATCCGTTTCAATACATGTGTAATCTGTTGAATCGCTTAAGCCGCTGAAATCCGAGTCTGAATCCGAGCTAATGTCGCTATACCTTGCTGTTCTAACCGCCATGTTTGTTTGTATTGGCATCACTGTGTGACGTCACAGGAAAATGGACGGGTGTATATAACGATGGTTAAAATCAGGCACTTTGAAGCTTTTTTTAGGGATATTGCGTGATGAGTAAAATTTTGAAAAAAACTTCGAAAAATAAAATAAGCCACTGGGAACTGATTTTTAATGGTTTTAACCCTTCTGAAATTGTGATAATGTTCCCCTTTAATCTCCTTTCAAATGTACTTAATTTTTTTAGTAAATAATTTCATTAAGTCTTTATCCGAGTGGGTGGAGCCACTGAGAGAAGTCCCTTGTTGGGTTAGCGATGCTACTGTATTAAAACAAATATTTAGGATTTTTTTTTTTTGAGGCGGATGAGATTGGAGTAATTAATTTTAGCTAAGTTAAGAGTGTGTTTATAAGTTATTAAACTATTACTCCATGCTTAATTGAAAACCTTTGATTTAGTTCTACATGATAGTTTAAGAGCTCTGGTTTCTTCTGTGAACCGGGAGTACGCCTTTTAGGGGCCGTTTTTTTAGGTTTAGCGGTGCTATACTCTCAATGGCGTTGTGCAGAGCATTGTTAAAGTTGTTTGTGAGGTTAGCGATAGACCCCACGTAATTTGCGAATGGTGCCATTACTGCTGGCAGTTGGCCAGCAAGAGTCATTGTAGCAGCATTAATGTTATGACTGCTAAAGCATTGGTTATTAATAGCTTGTTGACATTGACTCATAACTTCAAATTTTAATGGGAAGTGATCAGACATTACTTTAGTGTATGGGAGTGCCATAACTTTGGAGGTGGTGACACCCAGGACAAGGACTAGGTCTATCGTATTACCGTTGCGATGCGTGGGTTCATTTATTATTTGTGTAAGACCACAAGTCTAGAGCGCCACCCACGGAGGGTCTGACAGGGTATTCATATGGATTTGAAAATCCCTCATTATAATTATATTATCTAGTGTCACTAGATCAGCGACAAACTGAAAATTTACTGATAAAGTCCGAATAGGGCCCAGGGGAGCGATAGATAACAACCAGATAGAAAGGTAGCGATGTGACAGACCTTATACTAAGCACCTCACATGATTTATATTTATTACTTAGGTTAGATCTAAGGTTAAGGTTTTCATTGTATATAAGTGTGACCCCTTCACCCCTTTTAAGGGGATGGGCAATATGTGCATTCGTATCGTTAGGAGGAGATGCCTCGTTAAGCGGGAAAACATCATCTGGTTTTAGCCAGGTCTCGCTCAGACCAATGACGTTAAGATTGTTGTCTCTAATGACCTCATTAACTAATAACGTTTTGGGAGACAATGATCTGAAGTTTAAAAAGCCCATAGTAGTGGGTTGTTTTGAGGAATTTGTGTTAATGGTGTCCGTAGTACTGATATTAATAACGTTACGTTTATTTTGTGTTGTGCACCTTAAAGACCTACTGAAACCCACTACTACCGACCACGCAGTCTGATAGTTTATACATCAATGATGAAATCTTAACATTGCAACACATGCCAATACGGCCGGGTTAATTTACTAAAGTGCAATTTTAAATTTCGTCTGTTTCATCACAAAATTCCACAGTATTCTGGACATCTGTGTTGGTGAATCTTTTGCAATTTGTTCAATGAACAATGGAGACACCAAAGAAGAAAGCTATAGGAGGGAAGCGGTGTATTGCGGCCGACTTCAGCAACACAAACACGGCCGGTGTTTCATTGTTTACATTCCCGAAAGATGACAGTCAATCTTTACCATTGGCCTGTGGAGAACTGGGACAACAGAGACTCTTACCAGGAGGACATTGAGTTGGATACGCAGACACGGTACCGTGAGTACGCTTACAAACATTTGATCGCTTGCCCGTACGTGCGTGCCGCTATGTGCATGTCACGTACGTAACTTTGGGGACTTTGGGGAAATATATGTGCTGTATGAACTTTGGGGAGGTGAACGGTACTTTGGGCTGTGGGATTGAGTGTGTTGTGCAGGTGTTTGAGTTGTATTGGCGGGTTATATGGACGGGAGGGGGGAGGTGTTTGTTGTGCCGTATTAATTTGTGGCATATTAAATATAAGCCTGGTTGTGTTGTGGCTAATAGATTATATATATGTCTTGTGTTTATTTACTGTTTTAGTCATTCCCAGCTGAATATCAGGTCCCACCCGCCTCTCACAGCGTCTTCCCTATCTGAATTGCTCCCACTGCCTCTAGTCCTTCACTCTCACTTTCCTCATCCACGAATCTTTCATCCTCGCTCAAATTAATGGGGAAATCGTCGCTTTCTCGGTCAGAATCGCTCTCGCTGCTGGTGGCCATGATTGTAAACAATGTGCGGATGTGAGGAGCTCCACAACCGGTGACGTCACGCTACTCGTCTGCTACTTCCGGTACAGGCAAGGCTTTTTTATCAACGACCAAACCAAAAGTTGCGAACTTTATCGTCGATGTTCTCTACTAAATCCTTTCAGCAAAAATATGGCAATATCGCGAAATGATCAAGTATGACACATAGAATGGACCTGCTATCCCCGTTTAAATAAGAAAATCGCATTTCAGTAGGCCTTTAAATAATTTCAATCACATCTAGGAATTGATATGATGGGGATCTTGAGATTATTTGCTTGGTGCTACGATAGATTGAACGCGTCACAATTTCAGCGGGTGGTTTGCAAGTTTGAAAACAATTAGAAGCACACAAATAGAAAGATAGTACTTATATTTTTCGTGGCAGCAGCAGCGAGTAGTCACTCGTTGGACAGGAAGTGATGTCACTCCACATGGATTACTAGAAAGCTCTAATTTGGGACGACAGCAATGACAGTGCTCGCACCCAACAGTTCATGTAGACACGATGAAATACTTGATAAAACTCTCGACATAAGACAATTTGAAACATTTAATGAAACACTTGATATAACAGTCAATGAAACACTCAATATAAACCTTGATGAAACAGTTGAAGAAACACTTTATATAACTCTCAATATAACACTTAATAAAACACTTATTGAAACACTTGCTGAAACACTCGATGAAACACTTGATCTACCTTTCAATTTAAGACTTTATGAAACATTTATTGAAACACTTGTTATAAGAGTCGATGAAAAAATGTATAAAACTCTCGACGTAATACTTAATAACACACAAATTTAAACACTTAATACAACATTCAATGAAACACTTTATATAACGCTTGTAAAAACACTTTATAAAACACTAGATTTAACAGTCGATGAAAAACTTGATAAAACATGTAATACAACACTTGATATAATACTCGACAAAACGCTTGATATAACACTTAATGAAACACTTGTTTAAACACTCATTGAAACACTTAATGAAGCACTTGATATAACACTCAGTGAAACACTTTATTAAACATTTGCTATAACACCTGATGAAACACTTGATGAAACAAACACAATAAATTGCTTGATATAACACATGATATAACACTTGATGAAGCACTAGATATAACACGCAATGAAACATAATGAAGCACTTCATGTAAGTAACACATGATATAACACCTGATATAACCCTTGATGAAACACTTGCTGAAACACTTGCTATAACACTTGATTTAGCACTTAATGAAACACATGACTTACACGTAATAAACTATTTGATATAACACTTGATGAAACACTTGATGAAACCTTGATGAAGTACTTAAGTTATAACATTTGATATAATATTTGATACAACACTTGATGAAACACTTGATATAACACTCGATGAAACACTTGATATAATGCTAGACGAAACACTTGAATAACACTCGATAAACGTGATGAAATACTTGATATCAACACTTGATATACAATTTGATAAAACACTTGATATAACACTTGATTAAACACTTGATTAACACCTAGTGAAACACTTGACACAACATGCAGTTAAACACTTGATTAAACACCTGACAGTTTCTATGGTTTGTGTATTGTTTATCAGATATCAGAGCATCAGGAGAACTATTACCAGCAGTGAGAGAACAGAGGACAGCTCAGCTGATCTGCTTCTTGAACCAGAGCCTGATTTGATGCTTCATTCCATTTCTGGTCAGTTTTCATTGGTTAACATTGTCAGCATTCATACAATAATCAATGGTTTGATTTAAATGTAGTGCAGCCAACACATTTTATAAGCACTCATCATTTTATGGTAGCTGTATTGTAACAGACACTGTACAAATGTACACAAATCACCCAAAAAAGTGTATGAATTGATTTGCATCAGATTAAGGTAAGTAAGTATTTGATTTCAATACAAAATGTGATTTAGTACTACCATAAAAGCATTGTGGTGTTCATATCTTTGTATGGATGTTAATTGATCAGCAGGGATCACATACTTTTTACTCACTGTATGTACAATTTCTTTGAAGAAAATCCTTGTTTGCCTTTCCCAAGAGCCAATGTTTGGTGCATTTAAAATTACATCACTGATGACTTCATACTGTTGCACACAATTTGACTTATGTGTTTTATTTGCAAAAGAGTGTTGAAAATGAATGTTATTCAGCAATAGGTGTTGCATATGCAGTCACCTATTTGTGTTATAGAATGTGTTATATAGTCAAATTTAAACATGTATCCTCTGATTGTATTGTAGAATACCGACGAGAGAGTGCAGTCAGTCATTCAAGTGGTCGTCTTTCTCTGCTGCTCCAGTCTCCCAGCGCCAAGTTCCTGTGCAGCCCAGATTTCTTTACTGTGCTGCATTCTAACCCTGTCAGTCCTCATCATTATTAATTGATTGTATATTTATTCCATCAACACTTACAGCATCAGTTTAGCAACTTTAACATAATTTACAGCTTGGACAATCAATAGCTGTGAGTTACAGACAAATTAGAGATACTATTAATTAGGGGTGTAACGGAACACAAACATTTCGGTTCGGTACTTACCTCGGTTTAGAGGTCACGGTTCGGTTCATTTTTGGTACAATAAGAAAACAACAAAATATAAATTTTTGGGTTATTTATTTACCAAATTTGCAAAATCTTCCACCAAAAATATTTTTCTTAGTGGAATATTTGATGTGAAGTAATCGGATGCTTGGATAGGTCAATAACTCAGAACAACATAAATTTTGATTCAATATTATGTTTTGAGCAATGACAGTTTGAAAGAAAAAAAAACAGTTTTGTTTTGTTAGTCAACATTGCAACATTTTCTAAATGACATTTAACCTTTAAGCTTTTTTATTTCACTTTTGTTATGTTTTTGTTTATTTTAATAGTATTTTTAGAATGTGCAGTGTGCCTTTAAAACATTAGCTGTGGGCCGCAAATGGCCTCCGGGGCACACTTTTGACACCCCTGCTATAGATAATAAAAAATTAAATCTGATAAATCTATGGATAAAAAGCAGAGCCTGGCGACGCATGCGCGTTTATCATAACTCTCTCGCTCTCTCTGTCTCTGCCCCTCCCTCACGAATGCTGCTGCGCGCACAATTTGTTTTGTTTTTAACCCCTTCTTAACCCTGAACGTACATTGAAAATACACGCAACCCTAACTCAAAATGCCGGACATTTGAGGCATTTAAGAAACTCCGCCCTGACAGCTCCGCAAAAGAGGACATGTCCGGTGAAAAGAGGACGTATGGGCAGTCTCGTAGCCCGTTAGCTGCTAACATGCCATGTGTTGTGCCTCGGAGTGCATTGTTTACACAACGTGTGTTACGTTACTTAATATGTCCGTGTGGAAACTCGTTCGGTACACCTCCGAACCGAACCGGAACCCCCGTACCGAAACGGTTCAATACAAATACACGTACCATTACACCCCTACTATTAATAGATATTTGCCATTTTCATTGTTGTTTCTCTTTGTTCCCTTGACCATTTTTGACGAGATGTGTTGCAATTGTATAAGATTTAACGTCAAGACTAATGCATGTTGCAAATGCACTTATACATTTTATACACTACATTTATTAATCTCTTAACACTATGTCTTACTTAATTTCAAGCTAAAACATATAATGTACAATACTGTTTAAGGACGAGTCAGTCACTGCCTTGTGGTGAGCCATGTGGTGTGATAAAGGCTAAGGCTGTATGTATATATGTATGCATATATATATTGGGCAGGTGGGGTTTATCAACCTTGGTCGGTAGCCCATTTAGGAGAAGAAAAACTCTGATGGCTATACCCTTTCATGGAAAGACTAAGGGAATAAAACCTGACAGAAAAGCAGGAGTCGGAACCCCGAAGGCGGTGTGACAACACAATGTCATTCCGGTAACTCCTGCGACGCAGCTGATGCCAAGCTGTATCAATACTCGTTGTTCCCTTGGGTTCTCCAGCTGCATGGAAGGGGCGGGTGGTCGGGAGAGTCTGCTACCAGGACAACAGCTCATCCTCCATATTATCTGCCCAGGCTCTGTTTGTCCACTGGAAAGGGCACTCCAGCATCACTGAAACGTGCCGGCAAGTCACAGGAAGTGAGCAGTTACCGTTATAAGCTCATCTGATAGGCGAAGGAAACGAGCGCCAGGGGCCACTTCTGCCGGTGGGAGGGACCTTTATAGTCCCACTGAACAATCACCGTCCGCTAAAGCTGGGCAGCCCTCATGGCTTACCTGCTTCACTAGGAACATGGAGAGTAGAGACCACCTCGAAGAGTGAGCCACAAAACCAACACAAGAAAACAAAATAAGATTCCAGCTCTTCGATTTGCAAGCTGGAACGTTAGGACTATGTGTCCTGGACTCTGTACTGACTTGCAGCAGATCAACGACACAAGATTAACCTACTTAAACTACCTACTCAGTGGCCTAGTGGTTAGAGTGTCCGCCCTGAGATCGATAGGTTGTGAGTTCAAACCCGGGCAGAGTCATACCAAAGACTATAAAAATAGGAACCATTATCTCCCTGCTTGGCACTCAGCATTGAGGGTTGGAATTGGGGGTTAAATCACCAAAGATTCCCGAGCGCGGCCACCGCTGATGCCCACTGCTCCCCTCACCTCCCAGGGGGTGATGGGTCAAATGCAGAGAATAATTTCGCCACACCTAGTGTGTGTGTGACAATCATTGGTACTTTAACTTTAACTTTAAGAAAGACCGCCATCATTGGGAAGTCTACTGGCTGAATATCCACATAGCCTGCCTCCAGGAGAGCAAACTACTTGTTTTTCTGGCAAGGCAAGCCTCCTGGCAAACCCCGCCGGTACAGTGTTGGCTTTGCCGTAAAAACACGCACAGAGAGGATCCTCTTTCTCCGGCAGGTAACATCCACCATCTTCAGCGTGTATGCCCCGATGCTCTGCTCAGCCCCAGAGGACAAAGATTAGTTTTATGAAGCACTGGATGAAGTGTGGGAGCTGACCGCGAGGCCTGGCCGACCTGCCTTCGCTTGCATGGACGCGGTAAAATAAATGACAACGGACAACGTTTGTTGGAGCTCTGCTGCTTGTGTGTCACCAACACCTACTTTCCATGCAAAGAGATCCACTAAGTGTCCTGGAGACACCCGGGCTCCCGTCATTGGCACCAGCTTGACCTGGCCACCACCAGACAAAAGGACCTTGCTAGTGTGTTCCTCACCCGCACCTACCACAGTGCGGATTACGACTCAGACCATTCATTGGTCGCCAGCAAGGTGCGCATAGCGCAACAAAAGATACATCTCTCAAAGAAGAAAGGGCAGCCACACATTAAAACATGCAGTGCCAGCGACCAAGTGAAGACACAGCAGTTCTTGAGTTACCTCAGTAAAACCCTTCCTGAGAGAATGCCAGCTGATGACACCACCTACTCTAGGTGGGCCTGCCTACGTGACGCAATGTAAGATGCAGCTATCACTGCCTACAGGAAAAAGGAATTCAAAAATGCTGACTGGTTTGAGGTTTGAGATGGCACCCATGACCAAGGCCAAGAGGCAGGTATTCTGGTATTCAATATTTCACCTGGCCCCCATGCTATTGCTGCGCTTAAGACTGCCAGGAAACCATCCCCTTTTGCCATGCCTATTGGTGACGCCAGGGGAATGTACGAGGGCATCAACAAGCTCAGCTCCCACTAAGTCTGCCCCCCTCAAGTCCAAGATAAGGGAAGTGATCCCCGACTAAAGTACCTTGAAGCTATGCGCCATGCGGAACGTCATCACCGACTCTGCCCTTGCTGCCATCCTAGACCTGCCAGTCATGGAGGAGTTTGACTCACCACCCACAGATGAGCTCAGCAAAGCCATCAACTGTCTTGCCAGTGGAAAAGCCCCAGGGATTGACAACATACCGGCAGAAGTTCTGAAAAGTGGAAAGTCTGTACTGCTCAAGCCCATGCACGAACTCCTCTGCCATTGCTGGAAGGAAGGACATCCCTCGGGCCTTGCGGTACGCAACAATCGTCACGTTGTACAAGAAAAAGGGTGACAGAAGCGACTGCAACAGCTGCCAAAGGATCGCCCTGCTCAGCATCGTGGGAAAGGTCTGTGCTCGTGTTGTCCTGGCGTGCCTGAAACCCCTTGCCTCTCGCGTCTACACAGAGCCCCAGTGTGGCTCCCGAGCAGGCCAGTCAACATTGTACATGACATTCTTGCTGCGCAAACTGCAAGAAAAATGCCAAGAACAGATGCCCCTCTATCTTGCCTTCATCGACCTGACGGAGGCATTTGGACTGGTCAGCAGGAGCGGACTCTTCAGTTTTCGTCAGAAAATTGGCTGCCCGCCACAACTACTTGCTGTGATCAAATTATTCCATGTGAACATGCACAGCACAGTCTGCTTCAATGGCACCATCTCTGAGGCCTTCAGAGTCAGCAGTGGTGTGAAGCAGGGCTTTGGCATATTATTTTTGATGCTCCTCCAATACGCCTTCAAGGATTTCCGCGAGGGAGTCTACCTAACATTGCCCGCCTCTGTGCCAAGACTAAAGTGACCGACCGAGTTGCTCATCCGTGAGCTGCTTTTTGTGGACGCAGTTTTTGTCATCACACATGGAAGACGGCCTCCAACAGCTTGTCAGTCGCCTCTCCCATGATTGCAGGGAGTTCGGACTGACCACCAGCCTTAAGAAGACCCAAGTCATGGTGCAGAGCAGAGACCACCCCCCAACCATCAACATCAACAGCCTGCTGACAATTTCACCTAACTTGGGTCCATCGTCTCGAGCTTGCTCTCGCTGGAAGTAAAAGTGAGTAGTAGGATTGCCAAGGCCGCAGCAGTTACGGCGAAACTACTATTGGTGATGTCAGAAGGATGGAACCCGGACGCATCCCAAAGGATCTACTGTATGGCGAACTAGTGGAAGGCAAACGACCGACTGGGCGACCATGTCTTTGTTTTAAAGACACCTGCAAGAAAGACATGAAGCAGCGTAGCATCGACATGGCTTTGTGGCCCTTGCGGAGAGGAGGGCAAGACGGAAGAAAAGGAAGCACCAGCCACAACAATCAACATCCTACATCTGCACAAAGTGCACCAGAGACTGCCACTCGCGGGTTAATGTTATGTCACTCAAGTTTTAAAGTAGTTTGGTGACTTCCTGCTTTGTGTCTTTGCTAACTTTGCGAAATAATTGTATTCTATATTTCAATAACTAAGTCAATAAACCAAGACAGTCCCACAACATCCAGGGCCTTAAGAAATTCAGAGCAAAAAAACTTGCCTCAAGGACGAGTTTCAGTTAAAGTTAAATGTTAAAGTTCCAATGATTGTCACACACACACTGGGTGTGGTAAAATTTGGCCTCTGCATTTGACCCATACCCTTGTTCACCCCCTGGGAGGTGAGGGGAGCAGTAAGCAGCAGCGTGGGCCGCGCTCGGGAATCATTTGATGATTTAACCTCCAATTCGAACCCTTGATGCTAAGTGCCAATACCTTCAGCCATGATGAACATCGCCGCGTTTGTATCCTTAAGACTCCACTTTCTCTATGTAAGTTGCGTCAGTGAGTTGAGAAGGTCCTGGAAGTATTCTTTCCACCACCCAATTACATCTTGAGTTGAGGTCAGTAAACATTGTAGACAGGCCACTGCTTCTTGTCGGATGGTGTGTGAGAACCTTTTTTTAAGCCGATCAAATCAAATTGTGATTCATAGCCTCACCAAACTCTTCCTACACCCAAGTTTTTGCTTCGACCACCACCACAATTGTCCAATTCTTGGTATACCGATACCTGTAAGCTGCTTCAGGACTCCTACAAGCCATCCATGGGAAGTAAGACTCCTTCTTCAGCTTGACAACGTCCCTGACGTTTGGTGTCCACCATCGAGTTTGACAATTGCCAACTTGCGACAACAGCTCTGGTTGGCTGCCACAATGGAGGAACAGAATATGGCCTATTAGGACTCAATATCCTCGGTCTCCCCTGTCAAAAACGGGTGACGTTCAATATATTGGGTCTGCCAGGTCTGTTCTGCACCCAACCCATCACCAGGCGCTGTTCAGTTGACAGCTCAGCATTTCTCTTCACCCTTATGTACAAAAAATGTGTACACCTATTGTGTCCTGGTGCAAGCTTGACCAGGCACTCACCTGCCATCCCCAATCCTGATTTGTGGGAAGGCGTCTCAAACTCAATATACCCGGGGGGTCGGCGGAGGTAGAGATGGGTAGAGGCTAATCCGCACAAAGTGTTTCTTTCAGAATCATGTTATAACCATGTGATTTATCTGTTAATTACTTGTAGCAACAGTTATAGTGACTTTGAGTTATGTTAGCCTTAAGTCATTACAAATATAAAATTGGATTTAAAAAAATTATATTTATATTTGGACACTGCTGAATTAGACACTTCAGCTTGCTTACATAAATGTGGTCTCTGTGTTGCCCAAACTGTGTTTTTGTGCTGTAATTTCTGTATCGTTACCGTTGTCGTATTTAATAGGGTTGCCTAAAAAATGTATTCACAACCGAAAAATACTTATTCCGATAGTGAATCGAATACAAATTTTCATGAATCAATTTATAAAATATGTTTTTTTAGGCTGCCTCTGTACGTCAGCATCCAAGAGTAGCTTTTGTAATGTGTTGCGTTTTTTAAAAGGTTTTATTATAATTTATAAACCAATTGATTTTTTACGAGAGTCAGTTTAATCTAGAATCATGTTGTAACTAGACTCAATTATGAATTGAACCGTCACCCCAAGAATCGGAATCAAATTGAATCGTGAGTTGTTGTAAGAGTCACATCCCTAGTAATATTCTAATATTCTTTAGTGTGTTCAAGATTGCCACAATATATTTAACTGTTTGCCGCCCAGAGTGTGTCGGCCACAACTGCACTCACCTATGAAGTTAACTAGAGAGCCACAAATTATGGGCCAAGAGTTTGAGGGTGAGGCTCTAGTGTCCCACGTCTGAGCTAAGTGCAGTCTTTTCTCTAAAAATGTTTCTAGGGTCTTCTGAATCTCTTTGTCAAGCCTGTCACCTAAGACCCGTTTGCCTTAGGATACCATACCAGCAACATATAGCCCTGGGCACCATGACTCATAGGATAACTACGGCACTCAAACCCCTCCACCACGTTAAGGTGCTGAATCAAAGAGGGGACTGTTTTGGTTGACAGATCTCTTCAAAATTAAGTGGAAGTCAGAAACAGTACCTGCAGATTGGTACGCCAAGGTGATGGTCACCGATTTTCAAGAGACAAGACTGGAGGGTGGATTCCAACTACAGGGGATCACACTCCTCTGCCTCTCTGGGAAAGTTGATTCCAGAGTGCTGAAGAGACGGGTACACTGTTAGTCAAACATCAGCAACAGAGGTGCAATGCAGGTTTTGTCCCGGTCGTGGAACACTGGCCCAGCTCTACACCCTTGCAAGGATACTGGTGGCTGCATGGGATTTTGCCCAACCAGTCCACATGTGCTTTGTAAAATTAGAAAAGGTATTTGACCGTATCTTTTGCAGTGCCCTGGGGGGGGTTCTCCGTGGATACGGGATCTATCGACAATGTATTCCTTGTAAAAATGAAACAGGAGTCTTGTTCACATTACCAGCAGTAAGTCAAACCTGTTCACTGTGAAGATTGGCGTCCACCAAGCATCAAGGCTGTTCTTTGTCACCATTCTGTCCTGATTTTTATGGACATAATTTATATGTGCATCTAAGGCATAGAGGCTGTCCAATTTGAGGAATTCAGGATCTCATCTCTGCTCTTTGCAAATAATGTGGTCCAGATTGACTCATCAAGCTGTGACTGGGTTACTGGGGCAGGTGCACAGTGTGAAACTCCTGGGATGAGGCAATAGTTTTCAGACGGAAAATGAGAAATGGCACCGTTTGTGTTGGGAGCGAGGGCTCACCACAGGCGGAGGAGTTCAAGTATCTTGAGATACTTTCTGTACTTAGAACAGACTGTCTAGTATAGAATACTTTCATTGTGGTGGTGACACAGCAACCATATATAATATGATAACTATAATAGATTTATATGTGAAGTCATACATATGTGTACAGCTCCGCTAATGGACATTGGAGTGTTACTTTCAAAGGCAAAATTAAAGTATTGCTAGAAACATAATTTTATATGGGACTTTATTGTATTATATGTATAGTACATGTTCCAAAAAGAAAAAAGCATAAAACACAGTATATTTAAATGTACTAAATGTAAAAAAGAGCATAAATATTCAAAATAATCTAGTTTGTTTACGCCATCATGAGCGCAACACAAGGTTGTAAAAGTTTCAACTACAATTCTAAATAAGATGTCAAAAGCAAACTGAAATCAAAGACACACAGCTTAAAGATTGATCAATACCTATTTATGATGATTTATCAAAATATAAAAGAAATATACCTGAACAGAACGCTCATGATGGTTACACCAAAAAGTAACGCTATGAATCGCGTTTTTACAAGTTTTTGGGGCATTTTTATGCTATTTCCAAGCATCTCCTTTTTATTATCGTTGATTTTAAATGGTCAAACTAATGCACATTATACAAACCCTGTTTCCATATGAGTTGGGAAATTGTGTTGGATGTAAATATAAACGGAATACAATGATTTGCAAATCCTTTTCAACCCATATTCAATTGAATGCACTACAAAGACAAGATATTTGATGTTCAAACTCATAAACTTTATTATTTTTTTGCAAAGAATAATTAAAGTAGTTAGGAAAGGGCATGTTCACCACTGTGTTACATGGCCTTTCCTTTTAACAACACTCAGTAAACATTTGGGAACTGAGGAGACACATTTTTTAAGCTTCTCAGGTGGAATTCTTTCCCATTCTTGCTTGATGTACAGCTTAAGTTGTTCAACAGTCCGGGGTTCTCCGTTGTGGTATTTTAGGTTTCATAATGTGCCACACATTTTCAATGGGAGACAGGTCTGGACTACAGGCAGGCCAGTCTAGTACCCGCACTCTTTTACTATGAAGCCACGTTGATGTAACACGTGGCTTGGCATTGTCTTGCTGAAATAAGCAGGGGCGTCCATGGTAACGTTGCTTGGATGGCAACATATGTTGCTCCAAAACCTGTATGTACCTTTCAGCATTAATTGCGCCTTCACAGATGTGTAAGTTACCCATGTCTTGGGCATTAATACACCCCCATACCATCACAGATGCTGGCTTTTCAACTTTGCGCTTATAACAATCCGGATGGTTGTTTTCCTCTTTGGTCCGGAGGACACGACGTCCACAGTTTCCAAAAACTATTTGAAATGTGGACCACAGAACATTTTTCCACTTTGTATAAGTCCATCTTAGATGAGCTCAGGCCCAGCGAAGCCGACGGCGTTTCTGGGTGTTGTTGATAAACGGTTTTTGCTGTTATGATCCGCTGCCCGGATCATATTCAATTTATGTTTTCATGTCACTTTTGTTTTCAGCACCTCTTGGGTTTGTTTGTTTCTGTTGCCATGACTGCATAGAGCACACACCTGCCTCTGGTTAGTGTCGGGAGGCTCACCTGTTGTCCGAGCACTAATCAGAGGGCTATTTCGTCTTTGCCCTGGCCTCACTCGGTCTGGCTTCCTAGTTTGTTTTCGTACAACAGATGACAACTTTTGTTTCCCTGCTCTTGTTACTTGCTAGGTCCCACGCTAGCCCATTTACAGTGTAGTTTTTTTGCCTTAAGTGCAATGAGCACTTTTTTCTTTGTTCCTTCTGAATTATCCCTTAAATAAATCATTTTCTTACCTGCACGCTGTGTCTGATGCCGTCTGCATTCCTGGGAGAACAACCCCGCATCACCATGCCACCCGGTCGTCACATTCGCCTTGCATAGGAGAGTTTTAACTTGCACTTACAGATGTAGCGACCAACTGTAGTTACTGACAGTGGGTTTCTGAAGTGTTCCTGAGCCCATGTGGTGATATCCTTTACACACTGATGTCGCTTGTTGATGCAGTACAGCCTGAGAGATCGAAGGTCACGGGCTTAGCTGCTTACGTGCAGTGATTTCTCCAGATTCTCTGAACCTTTTGATGATATTACGGACCGTAGATGGTGAAATCCCTAAATTCCTTGCAATAGCTGGTTGAGAAAGGTTTTTCTTAAACTGTTCAACAATTTGCTCACGCATTTGTTGACAAAGTGGTGACCCTCGCCCCATCCTTGTTTGTGAATGACTGAGCATTTCATGGAATCTACTTGTTCCCAATTTGCCTGTCCACCTGTTCCCAATTTGCCTGTTCACCTGTGGGATGTTCCAAATAAGTGTTTGATGAGCATTCCTCAACTTTATCAGTATTTATTGCCACGTTTCCCAACGTATTTGTCACGTGTTGCTGGCATCAAATTCTAAAGTTAATGATTATTTGCAAAAAAAAAATGTTTATCAGTTTCAACATCAAATATGTTGTCTTTGTAGCATATTCAACTGAATATGGGTCGAAAATGATTTGCAAATCATTGTATTCTGTTTATATTTACATCTAACACAATTTCCCAACTCATATGGAAACGGGGTTTGTATATGCATGCCCTAGTAAACAAAAATAAAGTCATATGTATTTTGATTGTTACATTTTGAAGTACATTTGTGCAGGTTGGTGCGAATGTACCCATTACCAGAGCTGTACGCATATATACTATGTTGTCTTACAATGTACAATGTTTATTGGTGTGCTTTCTTCCACCAGAGTGCCTACCGTATGTTTACAAGCAACACCTGTCTGAAGCATATGATCAGTAAGGTGCGGCGAGATGCTCATTACTTTGAGCGCTACCAGCACAACCGTGACCTGGTGACCTTCCTCAACATGTTTTCCAACAAACAGTTGGAGCTTCCCCGCGGTTGGGAAATGAAACATGACCATACCGGGAAGGTGTGTGAGCAGTTATGATAAATGGCACATATGATGTGTGTGGTGATGTCTTGGTCGGAAAATAAGTCAAGCTACAATTAAATATTATTTTTTATATTCATTATCTTTTACTGTAATGATAGTTGCCTACTGAGGTGGCATAGCTGGGTTGATAGAGTGGCCATGCCAGCAACTTGAGGGTTCCAGGTTCGATTCCCGCTTTCGCCATCCTATTCACTGCCGTTGTGTCCTTGGGCAAGACACTTTACCCACCTGCTCCCAGTGCCACCCACAATGGTTAAAATGTAACTTAGATATTGGGTTTCACTATGTAAAGCGCTTTGAGTCACTAGAGAAAAGCGCTATATAAATATAATTCACTTCACTTTACTACTGTCCTCTATATTTATAATAATATGTTGATAATAAGAAGTGTCAATGCATGACTCAAGATGTTTGCATCTCACTTCTCAGCCCTTCTTTGTGGATCACAATTGTCGCTCAACGACCTTCATTGACCCACGGCTTCCTCTTCAGAGTTCTCGCTCCACCGGCCTGTTGGCCCACCGCCAGCACCTAAGCCGCCAGCGCAGCCACAGCGCCGGAGAGGTGAGACTAAACTGCAGCATGCATCACTTTGCAACGCTTGGGTGTTTTATCAGGCTTGCAGAGTACCTGCATTCTTACACTTAGTAGGACATTGCACCAATACTTCTTCCAGAAGAGCAAAAACAAGAAAAATGACATCCTAGTTTGCCGACAGGATGCAAAAAGTCTTCACGCTGACATCACGAACTCTTAAATACAGCTTTTAATGTTACCTTCAACCTGTGTTGATTTGTGAACTACCAACAACTGAATGAATAAGGAAACTCAAAACCTCACGAGGGGCTTCATCAACAAAGGCTGCATTGTCCTTCCACCAGAAGACTCTGCGAAATCTGTCAAACAGGGAGCTCACGTGACGGTCAAGAAGGAGAAGATCACTTAACCCAGACATGTGAAGGCTCAGTGGACAGGAGGGTGACTACTGCAAAGGTTTGGAACAGCAATAGTAATCCGCCCACACCTTACGGGCTTACTTGAGCCTATCCAACACAACCAACCCTTATGTCATACCATATTAAGCACAAAAATCTTAAAGGGGAACTGCACTTTTAGAAAAAAAAAAATGTGCCTACCGTTCACAATCATTATGACAGACATGACGACGGATGTTTTTTTTTCTTTTTTGAATTCCAAATATTAAATAAATGCGATCAAAAGTCTGCTTACAATGGAGCTTATGGGAGGTTTTATATACATGATGTAAGTATATATGTAATGTACTAATGGGTACATTTGTAACAACATTTAATATTCTTATATTTTGATCATTTTAAGCATACGCGGCGTATCAATTTAAAAACCGCATCACAAGGTTTGCTTTTTTTTCTTCATCACTGATTTTTACTCAATGCAGACTTTATAAGAGCCAACAAACATAATATAACATCAATTACGTGCAAGGTCTGCTTGTCATTAGAATGCCGACTGCTAGGATGTTCACGTATTCCCATTTAGGTGAAGAATGACTCATAATCCTCACGAGGAAAAGGGTAGGGGGTAGAGTTTTTTATTTATATATATATATATATATATGTATGTGTATATATATATATATATATATATGTATATATGCAATGCATGGCGGAGGCCGAAGACCCCCAGGTATTCCTCGATATTTTTGAGGCCACGGCGACAGCATGCGGGTGGCCTGAAGAAGAATTGGGGTGCGCCTACTGCCGCTGCTGGCGGGGGAGGCGCAGCAGGCAGGGCTTAGCCTACCGGCAGCCTCCCGGGTGCACTTCCCGGACTTGAGGAGGGCGGTGCTGGACCGGACCGGCTGCACAGTGGAGGACCACCGAGGCCGGTTCCGGGCGCTGCGTCTGGGGCCTGAGGACTGCCCGTTTGTGCTCGGGCAGTAGCTCCGGGACGCGGCGACACGATGGCTGCAGCCGAGATACAGCCACAACCTGATGGTGGAGCTCGTGGTCCTCGAGCAGTTCCTGGAAACCATCCCAGCGCGGACATCGGCCTGGGTCCGATATCACAGCCCACGCGACATGACAGCAGCAGTGACCCTAGCGGAGGACCACCTGGCGGTACACCGTGAGGCACGGCGGGAGGAGGGGACCACCAAGGCAGCCGAGCACCCCGGGGCAGCCCCGCGCAGACAGCACGCATGTCTGACTTGTCCTCTGCCCTCTCCCAGGTCCAGACGTGCCCCGTGACAGCGCTGCGCAGGCTGCGCAAGCCGCGACAGACAGCTTCGCCGACGCTCCAGCCCCGGGGCCCGGGGAACTAACCTCTCTTCTGCTCCTCCTGTTTTCCAGGTTCCAGTCACTGCTGATTTGGGGCTTCCCCCGCAGACGGCCCCTCGAACACCTGGGCAGGCATGCTGGAGGTGCGGGCAGCCCGGGCATGTGCAGCGGGAGTGCCTGCTCATAGAGGTGGGACAGGTGATCCGGGTTGTCGGCCCTCCAGCGCCCTCCCCCTGCCCGGGAGAGACGTATTGCGTCCCGGTAAGGGCCCAAGGGAGTATTCACCGGGCGATGGTGGATTCGGGCTGTGAGCAGTCCATGATCCACCGGAACCTGGTTCGACCTGGGGCTTTGAGGCAGGCAGCCCTGTTGAAAATCAAATGTGTTCATGGGGATGTGCACGAGTACCCTGTGGTGCCAGTAGAAATTTGGTGTAATGAGCGAAAATACAGTGTTGAGGTTGCTGTAAGTGCGCACCTCACGCACCCCTTAATTCTAGGAACTAATTAGGCGGGGTTTCATGAATTAGTAAAACAGTGCGAAGGGGTGCGTTCACGACTGGTAGGGAAATGGGATATCTGCGCTGTTCTCAGTGGCGACGCGAGGTCATCCGGCGCTGCCGAGGGGGAACCGGCGGGGGCTTCCCAATGGCACCCCATGGAGAACTTCCCCCTTGAGCAGTCGCGAGATGACACTCAGCGCTCGGCCTGGGACCAAGTGATATCGATTAACGTCCAGCGAGTGCGCCCGGGAATAGCGCTGGTATTCCCGCACTATGCATTAATCAGGGACAGATTATACCGAGTGAGTCGTGACACTCAGACAGGAGAAGAAATCACCCAGTTGTTGGTGCCGAAACGCTGTCGGGAAATGATTTTCCAGGCGGCACACTTCAACCCCATGGCTGGCCACATGGGGTATGATAAGACACTCAATCGGGTAGTGGTCCGGTTTTTTTGGCCGGGCAGACGTGCGCCGCTGGTGCACTGCCTGCCCGGACTGCCAGCTAGTCAACCCAGCGGCCACCCCCAAGGCGCCCTTGCGCCCATTACTGCTCATGGAGGTCCCATTTGAAAGGATTGGCATGTACCTTATCGGACCATTCCACCCGAGCAAACGGGAATATCGTTTTGCGCTAGTCCTGGTGGATTACGCAACTCGTTATCCCGAAGCAGTGCCGCTGCGCTCCATCTCTGCAAAGAGTGTAGCGCAAGCGCTGTTTCAGGTCATCTCCCGAGTCGGAATCCCGAAAGAGATTCTGACTGACCAGGGCACGTCTTTTATGTCACGCACGATAAAGGAACTATACGGATTATTGGGGATTAAGGCTATTCGAACCAGCGGCTGAATAAGACGCTGAAAACCATGATCCGTAAGTTTACACACGAGGACAAACCAAATTGGGATAAATGGTTGGATCCCCTACTGTTTGCAATGCGGGAGGTACCCCGGGCCTTCACAGGGCTTTCCCCTTTTGAATTGTTGTTCGACAGGAAGCCGCGCAAGGTTTTGGACATAATTAAAGAAAGCTGGGAGGAAGGTCCAAGCCCCAGCAAAAATGAAATTCAATACGTCATGAACCTGAGAGCAAAACTCCACACGGTGGGGCACTTGTGACGCGAGAATTTGCTCCGGGCCCAGGAACGTCAGCAGCGCTTGTATAACAGGGGGACGCAGCTAAAGAAATTTTCACCGGGAGAAAAAGTGCTTGTATTTCTCCCGACGTCCAGCTCGAAATTACTCGCCAAGTGGCAAGGACCCTTTATGGTCACACGGTGAGTAAGCGATGTGGATTATGAGGTCCGGCGCTCGGACCAGGGCGGCGACACCCAAATTTACCATCTCAACTTCCTGAAAGCATGGAAGGAGGCAGAGCCTGTTTCCATGGTGACGGTGGTCGAGGAAGAGGAGGAGTGGCCCTCCCTCCTCCTCTGTGATAATCTGCTCACGTTAGCGCAGAGAGCAGATGTTGCCAAGCTGCAGCAACGCTTTTCTGATGTGTTCTCCCCTCGGCCTGGCCGCACGAACCTCCTCCAACATTGCATTGAGACCAGCCCGGGTGTTACGGTGCGGTCTTGGCCCTACAGGCTCCCTGAACACAAACGCAAAGTGGTTCGGGAAATATTAAAGTCCATGCTGTAATTAGGGGTAATAGAAGAGTCACACAGTGCGTGGTGCAGGCGGACGCGTCGGGCAGGGGGCTGGGAGCGGTGCTGTCCCAGCAGGTGGGGGGCGTCGACAGGCCTGTGCTGTACATCAGCCTGAAGCTCTCGGACCGGGAGGCGAGGTACAGCACGGTGGAGAGGGAGTGCCTCGCCATCCGGTGGGCGGTCGGGGCCTATCGGTATTACCTGCTGGGGCGCTCCTTCAGCTTCTGCTCGGACCACAAACCCCTCCAGTGGCTCCACCGCATGAAGGATGCCAACACGCGGATCACCCGTTGGTATCTCGCGTTGCAACCCTACAACTTCCGAGTGGTCCACAGACCGGGGGCGCAGATGGCCGTGGCCGACTTCCTTTCCCGCTCTCCTACGGAGGGGGGGAGTGGGCGCGGCCGAACGGCTTCTTCCCGGCCTGAGTCTGGCGGTGGAGGCATGTGGAGCGCGGTATGGACTGGCTTCGGAGCAGCTGACAGGTGAGTGGATTCCCCAGCTGAAGCAGGTTATCTAATCACCTGTCTCCTTTATCAGCAGGGGCCGAGGCCATGAGAGGGGAGAGAGGAGGGCACAGACGAGCGAGCAGGAGGCCGCGAGCGAGACAGCCCTGTTAAATCAAAAGAAAAACAAAATAAAAGACTTTGTTGAGCCCTGGACTGCAGGTCCCATCCTTTCGGCACAACCACAGAGAACCCACACTAAACTTTACATTATTGTTTTACACTTGTTACATTGCATGTTTACATTGTTACTTTAAAGATTTCAATTCTAAGTTATTCTATTCAATATTTGCTTGAGACGGATGTTCCCACACAATTATTTGCACTTCGAAGTAAGAAAATATGATTAGAACATTTTAGTATTATGTTTGTGTTCATTTACAGTAATCGTGTTTATTCTAAACATTGCTAACACTTTACTCAGCTTTTTTTTTTGTATAAATATATCGCAATAATATCGTACTGTGGCCTTAATACCGTGATATTGTACCGTGATAAACCGTTACATCCCTAATATATATATATATATATATATATATATATATATATATATATATATATATATATATATATATATCAATCAATCAATCAATCAATGTTTATTTATATAGCCCTAAATCACAAGTGTCTCAAAGGGCTGCACAAGCCACAACGACATCCTCGGTACAGAACCCACATAAGGGCAAGGAAAAACTCACCCCAGTGGGACGTCGATGTGAATGACTATGAGAAAACTTGGAGAGGACTGCATATGTGGGTAACCCCCCACCTCTAGGGAGACCGAATGCAATGGATGTCGAGTGGGTCTAACATAATATTGTGAGAGTACAGTCCATAGTGGATCTAGCATAACAGTAAGAGTCCAGTCCACAGTGGGGTCAGCAGGAAACCATCCCGAGCGGAGACGGGTCAGCAGCGCAGAGATGTTCCCAACCGATATACAGGCGAGCGGTCCACCCTGGGTCCCGACCCCGGACAGCCAGCCCCCCATCTATGGCCACCGGACCTGAGTGTCTCCCCTTCCACAAGGGGTAGGGGGCAGCAGAGGAGAAAAGAAAACAAACGGCAGATCAACTGGTCTAAAAAAAAAAATATATATATATATATATATATATGTATATATATATATATATATATATATATATATATATATATATATATATATATAATCAGTGTTGGGTTAGTTACTGAAAACCAGTAACTAGTTACAGTTACTAGTTACTTTATTTCAAAAGTAACTCAGTTACTAACTCAGTTACTTACACCAAAAAGTAATGCGTTACTGTGAAAAGTAACTATTTAGTTACTTCTTTTTTTCTTCTTTTTTTTTAAAGCTCCCATTAATGCCCTTTTTGCCTTCATTTCAGTACTGTTATTGCACTGGAGAATAATACAATCTGTTGATCAACTTGACATGCATTTTTATTTTCCTTTTAACATAATTAATGAAAAACAGTGCAACATAAAAAGGCATTCCTCCTTTCTTTAAACTTGGACCAATGACCATTAATAAAAAACAAGTTTAAGTGCAACATAAGAAACACCATCTTCCTTGAAACATAGGTAGTGAAATAAAGCCTGACATCTGGAGTGGTGCTGCTGTCTTCCACACTTGGAGCCATGGATTGTAGAATCCTTGTTTTCAGTGGCAGGATCATTGACACAGGTGGTGAAGTTTCAGTGCTCAGTAGAGATGTAACACTTTTGAGGGGTTTAAGCACCTAGAGGACCTCATCTGCCACTCTCACATCATCATCAGACAGGGTGACATTTGTCTTCAGGGTGTTGTGGGTCAATGCAGAGTATATAGCTGCCTGCTGCTCCAACATATCATAAGTGGAGTTCCACCTCGTTGGGACATCATGTATGAGTAGGCAGCTTTAGCATTTCTTGCTTTGTCTTAAGCACATGAGCAGCTGTTGTGCTTGGGTGGAAGTAAGAAACCTTCCTGATCCTCCCAAAGAGGCACTCCATCCTATTGACTGAGATTCCCTTCTGTGATGCCAAATTCACTACATGTGCAAAGCACCTATCTGTGGTCCCAGTCCTGCCTCATTCTCTGTAATTATTTGATTTTTGGCATTATCACGTGTGACTGGGATATCTTTATCTTCCATTCCTCCACTGCTTGTGTCAGTACCTGCGCAAAGTGACTCTCGTAGAGGGGGCGTGTCTTCTCATCTCCCAGTCTGCTGTGATGAAGTGAGCGCTTATAGTTCCCCTGGACGTCCACCCGTCTGTCATGAGCGCAACAGATGATGCTCGGGATAGTTCATCCACAACTTTTTTCTTCTCCTGCTCATAAAGATCTGGCACAATCTTATTGGTGAAGTGGGTGCGCGACGGGATGTCGTAACTTGGTTCAAGCCGTTCAGCATGTGTTTAAAACCCTCGTTTTGCACAACCGAATCTGCACTTATAAACACACCGATTCAATGGCGCTGGGCGTTCAAGCTCCTCCGTTATTGCGCTCGCCATGACCACGCTGTGTGTGGACTGAACGTGCCAACAACTTTTTTTTTGTTTCATATATCAAACCGCGGATCAAACCTCCCCTCCCCTCCCCGCCCCCCACACACACACATAGACCGCGCCTCTTTTCTTCTCTCCGGCTTGTGACAGAGGAAGATTCAGAAGAACGACACCGCGCAGCGCTTCTGTTTCTAGCCGATACTACATCAAAAGTAACGTAAAATAACGCAGTAACGCATCATGTAGTAACGGTAACTAAAATACTGAATAAAAAAAAATAACGCGTTAGATTACTAGTTACCGCCGAAACTAACGGCGTTACAGTAACGCGTTACTTTGTAACGCGTTAGTCCCAACACTGTATATAATATATATATATATATATATATATATATATATATATATATATATATATATATATATATATATATATATATATATATATATATAAAACTTGGTAACAGTTCTTTCAGGCTGTATTTTAGGCAGCACTAATTTCATCACACTAGGTGTGGTGAAATTAACCTCTGCATATGACCCATCCCCTTGTTCCACCCCCTGGGAGGTGAAGGGAGCAGTGAGCAGCAACGGTGGCCGCCCTCGGGAATCATTTTGGTGATTTTATCCTCACATATGGGGATGCGAGTCAGATGATGGTGATTGTGTGACGCCAGCAACTCTATTTAGCTTGTTAGCTTTCCGTTGCGAGTGAGTCATGGTGGTTGTGGTTGAGAGGAGAACCGCTAGATGTTGGGTGCTGGAAAATATTTGATGCGTTGCAACAGCCAGCCTTAACGCTTTTTCGCAGCTCAGTTATGTTTTTAATGTGCACGTCATGCAATTCACGTTTGTGAGACGAGGTGCGTTGCTGCGCTCTGAGTTGGGGCCACGGTGTTGAGATGAGTGGGATGCATTATTGAAGAGTGACGAGGTGTGCGGGTGTGTTCAAGGGTTAAAATGCGTGCCTGTTGGCAGGTCTGTCACTCTCTGTGTGGGGACGGCACTGATCCATCCATCCATCCATCCATTCTCTTCCTCAGGTCGTGGAGTCAACAGCCTAAACAGGGAGCCCAGACTTCCCTTTCCCAGTCACTTTGTCCAGCTCCTCCCGGGGGATCTCGAGGTGTTGCGACGGCCCCAGTCGGGAAACAGTCTCCCCAATGTGTCCTGGGTCTTTCCTGTGGCCTCCTATTGGTTGCACGTGCTCTAAACACCTCCCCAGTGAGGTGTCCGGGGGGCATCCTGACCAGATGCCCGAACCACCTCATCTGGCACCTCTCAATGTGGAGGAACAGTGGCTTTACTTTGAGATCCTCCCGAATTAAAGAGCTTATCACCCTCTCTCTAAGGGAGAGCCCCGCCACCCTACGGAGGAAATTAATTCTGGCAGCTTGTACCCATGATCTGGTCCTTTAGGTCATAACCCAAAACTCATGACCATAGGTGAGGATGGGAAGGTCGATCGGCCGGTAAATTAAGAGTTTGCCTTTCGGCTCAGCTCCTTCTTCACCATACAGAGTCTGCATCACTTCAATACAGAATCTGCATCACTGCAGACGTTGATGTCAGAATAAATGATTTCTGTTCATATTTTTTAAGTCGACCAATACATTCCCAAAGATCAACTGGTCGATCACGATCGACGGGTTGGTAACCCCTGGTTTAGCATCATTGTGTACAAAAAAGCCATGAGGTGGTAATATCCTCCATTCTGAGCACGTGAAGAAGGCAGAGAACCTAAGGTCCATGTGCTCATGAACCAATCACCTGACAGTAATTGTAGACACTTTTTTTCCCCTAACACGTCCCGTTCAGCCACTCAGGCAAATCATATTGTTGATGTAGATGCCCATATCTGCTATACAGAATTGCGTTACAAAAAATAAGTGTGGGACACTTCTCTTTTTGCCCTATTTGTATTTGACTTTATTAAATCAACCTGTGTGGAGTTTGCATGTTTTCCCCCGTGACTGCGTGGGTTCCTCCCACCTCCAAAGAACTGCACCGGGGAATAGGTTGATTGCCAAAATTAAAATTGGCCCTTGTGTGAATGTGAGTGTGAATGTTGTCTGTCTGTGTTGGCCCTGTAATGAGCTGGCGACTTGTCCAGGGTGCCCCAC
The DNA here is from genome assembly GCF_033978685.3 of Nerophis lumbriciformis. NCBI lineage: Eukaryota > Metazoa > Chordata > Actinopteri > Syngnathiformes > Syngnathidae > Nerophis > Nerophis lumbriciformis. Next base: position 23,780,037 of record NC_084578.2, on the reverse strand, counting down.
CCTCCGCCCGAATGCAGCTTGGATAGGCTCCAGCCACCCCGGCGACTCTGTGAGGGACAAGTGGTAGAAAATGGATGGATGGACAATATATATGTCTGCCCTCTCTGCTTCCCAACAATGGTACCTTCTGAGCAGAAGATGTTTGAGGGCAGCTAATTAAGAGCAGAAACCACCAAGTAGTACCGGGAGCTAACCAAAGTGAGATTTACTGCCAGAGTACGTTGAGTGACATAGCTTGGAACATGTTCAACCAATGTGTCAGTTAAAAGAAACAAGCTGGATTTCATTTCTCAACTGCCAACAACAGAATGAAACAGCAAACTGACGTCAAATGTAAAAACCTTGTTATGTCGCAGGTGACTGATGACTCTCGACAAAGCAATACACCCATGATGCCACGACCATCCAGTACCTTCAGCGGTTCCAGTCGAAGCCAGTACCCGGATGTGGTGCCTGTGGGTATGTGAGGAAAGCCACACGTGCATGCTAATATGACTTGAAAATGATGTATCATATGATAACATTGTACTATTTAAATTTTTCATTACATTTTTGTCCAGCGTACAATGATAAGATTGTGGCTTTTCTACGACAAGCGAACATATACGAGATCCTGCAGGAACGACAACCAGAACTTCCCAGGAACAGTTCTCTCAAGTATGTCTTTTCTGATCTACTCATCTTCATATACATGTTCAAATTTATCACCAAACTCATCATCATCACCAAACTCATCATCATCACACTCTTTCATCTAATTAAAAAAAAAAAAATTTTTTTACAAGATGGCACAGCTGTAGTGACACCTGATTGCAGGAGCTTTGTTTTCTTGTGTGTCCCCCTTTGTGTTCTTTGATGTTTCCCTCTTGTTTTCATGTGTTTTTTTGCTTTTTAATTTGAGACCCTTAGGGACTTCATAACGAGGCATGGCACTTTTGTGACTTTTGTGCTGTTTTCAGTGCTTTTTTGTAGACTTTTGGCTCTGCTTCGGGGAAGCCTAATGGCCATGGCTCGGTTGTTTGCACTGGAGATCAGTTGCTGACTTGTTCCTACACTGGAGTTTGCGTGGAGAAAGTAAAGTTTCCAATGGGGTTTCTTGGTGGCCCGGTGGTCTTACCATCTGGCTGTGGGGAGTCTCTGGGCCCCTCGGGGCGGGATGTCCCATCTTTCTGCCCACTTAGGGTGTAGTTTCTTGTTATTTTGGGGGCTGGTTGTCTTTGGCCGGGCACATCTGTCTACGGCCTGGGCCCTAGGCCCGTTATGGAGGTCCTGTCACTGGCCAACCTGCCTGCGTGGCGCCAGTGGTCCCTTGTTCACTAGGTGCTCCACCTGCTGTATTGGGTGTTGCTTTCTGGGTGGCTGGGGCTATGCCTTGGCTCTTGCACATACTGGGAGAAATACACTGTCCATACAAACATACATACATACATACAAAAGTACATTCATACATACATACGCACACACTGTAAATGCATACACACACACACACAGCCACTGTACATACAGTACATCCACACACACATTCACTGTACAAACATACATACACATGCATACACTCATGCATACAATCACGCTTCATCAAACATATACAGTATTCATACATGCAAGTGTACACAATCATACTCATATAAATAGTTTAACCTATTTTTACGATAACAATATAGGTTGATAAATCTTGCTCCTCTTTTGTCCCTCTCCTTTTTATCGCCTTACTTGTGTACTTCAAGTATTCATTGCATTCATGTATTTTTGCATTTGAGGCAATTGTAATGTTGATAATAGAGGTAGTTATTGTTCTACATTATCAATATTATTATTTCTATTGATATTTTTTTGTCTCATTTGTAGTGCAAAAATGTTTATTGTCATTACTGTGTTGGTACTATCTACTTTACTAATGTGTTCTTCTTTATAATTTTTTATATAATTTATATATATCGTAGTTTTTTTGAAAACATATTTTTATTAAAGCAAGTTCAAAACATACAGTGCAATTTGGATGTAGTCCATATTTTTTTCCCCCCTTTACACACATTTAAAAGCCCAGTATCACTAGTTCTATAAAAATCCCTACCAAGCCAACAAAAAGGCCTATTAGTTTAAACAACAAATACAATTGTATGGTTGGAAAACTCACAGATAATAAAATGAAATAACATGACACATGACAATAAATACGTGTGTGAAAAATAAATGAATCAAAAAAGAAAGACAATGATGTACATCTGAAAGAAGTATCATGAAAAAATATTGCTAGTAATGAAAATTGACAAGACAAACAAATGGAAAATGAGTAAACAGACCAAATTAAAAGAAATAAAAGTTGTAAACGAGACAGAATTACTTGCACATGCTGCTCAACGTGACCTAAAATAAGCAATACAGAACTGCCAACATCCTGACCATCACCTCCGCGGCTGAACAACCTGTGTTAAAAGTATAATCAGATTCTGCTATTTGGTGTTCAGTTCTGCACAGGTGGGGAGTGGACGTTGGGCGGCAGCCGAACAAGCACAAGAGGACAGGATCAAGATCTTTGATTTCAGAGAGGGATAAGGGAGCATCTAGTGTCAGACTATGAATATGCTAAACTTTTGGTAGGAATAATTCATCAAAGAAATGACGTAGTCAGGTATGTAAGGTAATTGGAAAGTTGACAGTAATGCATCAATGTTAGCTATAGATATGTCTAAATCCCTCTGTTGAGCCTTGTGCAGCTTGTTCGCATAAGACGTGTAGGAGATAATTATACCTCTAATAAAAGTGTTAAGGGTCTCCCATAATAATGAGGGTGTGGTTTCATCAATCTTATTAGTTTCGCAAAAAAAATAAAAATCAAGTCAGCAACGTATTTGCAAAGGTTCACATTGGCCAGCAATAGTGGATCCAGGTGCCAAATTCTGAATTCCTTTGGTTTAAGGTCAAAGCTGTTACGTCTTGGTCGCATGGTTATGCACAGGTCGTTTCCACAAGATGCAAATGGACATCCGGAAACAGAACAGAAAAGCTAAGCACAGGGTAAAGCTAAGCACAAAAACAGGAGCAAGAAGTAAAGATAACGTGTTGCGTGTAGCAAACAAAATAGCCAGGCAGGGTGTGGCGAGAGGCAGAGATAAATAGCTCTGTCATTAGTGACCGGGAGCAGGTAAGCGTCCCGACCACTAATCAGAGGCGGGTGAAAATATTCAGCACCCATGGCAAACAAGAAAAACAAACCCGGGTGCTGAAAACAGAACTACAAACCCCGTTTCCATATGAGTTGGGAAATTGTGTTAGATGTAAATATAAACGGAATACAATGATTTGCAAATCCTTTTCAACCCATATTCAATTGAATGCACTACAAAGACAAGATATTTGATGTTCAAACTCATGAACTTTATTTTTTTTTTTGCAAATAATAATTAACTTAGAATTTCATGGTTGCAACACGTGCCAAAGTAGTTGGGAAAGGGCATGTTCACCACCAGTGTTGGGTTAGTTACTGAAAAACAGTAACTAGTTAAAGTTACTAGTTACTTTATTTCAAAAGTAACTCAGTTACTAACTCAGTTACTTACACCAAAAAGTAATGCGTTACTGTGAAAAGTAACTATTTAGTTACTTCTTCTACTTTTTTTTTTTTAAAGCTCCCATTAATGCCCTTTTAGCCTTCATTTTAGTACTGTTATTGCACTGGAGAATAATACAATCTGTTGATCAACTTGACATACATTTGCATCACTGAACTCTGCTAAGCAATGTGCTCTACATACAACACACAAAGACAAAGATATGTTTCAAAGGGCCAATTTATTTCAGGCCAGAACAAATTGACAAAACTATTTTAAATAGCTGCAACATAACATACATAAGTAACAAACAGCATAATAACACTAACACTAACACTAACACTAACACTAACCACGTTAAACCCAGATTCCGAACTAATAAAGGTCTTAACTCATTCTCTTTCTATGCCACTTCAATATGGAATGCACTCCCAACAGGTGTAAAAGAAAGGGCATCTCTATCCTCCTTCAAAACCGCACTAAAAGAACATCTCCAGGCAACTACAACCCTAAACTAACACCCTCCCTTCCACATAATACCTCTTCGGATTGTAAATAATCAAATGTAGACACTTTTTCTTATACTTTCTGATCTCTCTCTCTGTGTCCACTACTTGCTGTACATATCCTACCAAGTCAGTCCTACACTGTTTCAATGTCCATTTCTCTGATGATGCAATTGATGACTGAAGTGTTGATACCAACCAAACCTAACCCCCCCTCCATATCCCACACCCCGGATTGTAAATAATGTAAATAATTCAATGTATATACCCTGATGATTATCTTGTGTGATGACTGTATTATGATGTTAGTATATATTTGATAGTATATATCTGTATCTGGACCCCGACTTAAACAAGTTAAAAAACTTATTTGGGTGTTACCATTTAGTGGTCAATTGTATGGAATATGTACTGTACTGTGCAATCTACTAATAAAAGTTTCAATCAATCAATCAATCAATCAATCAACATAGCTGTAAAGCTGGCTTCACCTAAAAGGCACACGTGACATACACAGAGCCTAACCAGGCAGATTTGAATTGTTGTTTTGGGCAGTAGACGGGATCTTTGATCCAAGACACAACTTACATTTAACTAAAATGTTCTTTTCTTTGTGCTCGACAAAAGAAAAGAAGTGAGAATATCTCATACTTGCCAACCCTCCCGAATTTCACTGCCTCTCCCTGGGACAACCATTCTCCAAATTTCTGCCGATTTCCAGCCGGACTTAAGGCACGCCCCCTCCCGGTCTGTGCGGATCTGAGTGGGGACAGCCTGTCGTCACGTCCGCTTGGCCAACCAAAAAGTAACCACAGAACACTACCGTATAGGCGTATAGTGTTCTGTGGTTACTTTTTTGTTGGCCAACGGTTGTATTGCGCACCCCCCTCCCCTCCCCTTCCCTCCCCTCCCCTCCCCTCCCCTTCCCACACTCAGACACACAGTCACACGCACACACAGAGAGCGCAGAGGAAAAATCAGAAGCACGTCTCTGCTTCGCTGGAATAAAACACACTCAGATCCTCAGTTTCTAGCCGATACTACATAAAAAGTAACGTAAAATAACGCAGTAACGCATCATGTAGTAACGGTAACTGAGTTATTGAATATTAAAAAAATAACGCGTTAGATTACTAGTTACCGCCGAAACTAACGGCGTTACAGTAACGCGTTACTTAGTAACGCGTTAGTCCCAACACTGTTCACCACTGTGTTACATGGCCTTTCCTTTTAACAACACTCAGTAAACATTTGGGAACTGAGGAGACACATTGTTTAAGCTTCTCAGGTGGAATTTTTTCCCATTCTTGCTTGATGTACAGCTTAAGTTGTTCAACAGTCCGGGGGTCTCCGTTGTGGTATTTTAGGCTTCATAATGCGCCACACATTTTCAATGGGAGACAGGTCTGGACTACAGGCAGGCCAGTCTAGTACCCGCACTCTTTTACTATGAAGCCACGTTGATGTAACACGTGGCTTGGCATTGTCTTGCTGAAATAAGCAGAGGCGTCCATGGTAGCGTTGCTTGGATGGCAACATATGTTGCTCCAAAACCTGTATGTACCTTTCAGCATTAATGGCGCCTTCACAGATGTGTAAGTTACCCATGTCTTGGGCACTAATACACCCCCATTCCATCACAGATGCTGGCTTTTCAACTTTGCGCCTATAACAATCCGGATGGTTCTTTTCCTCTTTGGTCCGGAGGACACGACGTCCACAGTTTCCAAAAACAATTTGAAATGTGGACACGTCAGACCACAGAACACTTTTCCACTTTGTATCAGTCCATCTTAGATGAGCTCAGGCCCAGCGAAGCCGACGGCGTTTCTGGGTGTTGTTGATAAGCGGTTTTCGCCTTGCATAGGAGAGTTTTAACTTGCACTTACAGATGTAGCTACCAACTGTAGTTACTGACAGTGGGTTTCTGAAGTGTTCCTGAGCCTATGTGGTGATATCCTTTACACACTGATGTCGCTTGTTGATGCAGTACAGCCTGAGGGATTGAAGGTCACGGGCTTAGCTGCTTACGTGCAATGATTTCTCCAGATTCACTGAACCCTTTGATGATATTACAGACCGTAGATGGTGAAATCCCTAAATTCCTTGCAATAGCTGGTTGAGAAAGGTTTTTCTTAAACTGTTCAACAATTTGCTCACGCATTTGTTGACAAAGTGGTGACCCTCGCCCCATCCTTGTTTGTGAATGACTGAGCATTTCATGGAATCTACTTTTATACCCAGTCATGGCACCACAATTTGCCTGCTCACCTGTGGGATGTTCCAAATAAGTGTTTGATGAGCATTCCTCAACTTTATCAGTATTTATTGCCACCTTTCCCAACTTCTTTGTCACGTGTTGCTGGCATCAAATTCTAAAGTTAATGATTATTTGCAAAAAAATCAGTTTGAACATCAAATATGTTGTCTTTGTAGCATATTCAACTGAATATGGGTTGAAAGTGATTTGCAAATCATTGTATTCCGTTTATATTTACATCTAACACAATTTCCCAACTCATATGGAAACGGGGTTTGTAAATCAACAACTAAGGAAATATTCAACTTCAACAAAACATGATCCCCAACGGATCATGACAAAAGCGGAGGTCCAGAATCACAGTAGAATGATCAGACAAAGTAATCGGAGAGTATTGTGTGGAAATAATTGATGAGATAAGTGTTTTATCAACCAAAAAATAGTATATCCAAAAGAACGATCGGTAAAATGTGCGGGAAAAAGGAATTATGTCTGATAGAATGGCGCAAAAGCCTCTAAGGATCGTCATAACCATTGTTAGTGCATAAAAGCTGAAAGGGTCTGTGACATTTGTGAGAGTAGGCCAGGCCGTGAGCCAGACCTGTCTAATATTAAGTCTATGATGCAGTTCATGTCACCCCCAAATATCAGCATGTGGGAGCTCAAGTTTGGGATAGAGGACAGTAAGAACTTAAAAAAATGATGGTCGTCCCAGTTCGAAGCATAGACCGACATTACTGATATTACAGAAGAAATTACCAATGCAATAGATAGTAAAAAATGTGTGGCAGCAGTGTTGATGCATCTCACTAAAGCATTTTACACAATTAATCACAATACTGTATTTTAATCAAAAAACTAGAACGGTATGGCATCAGAGTGTTGGTCTTAAACTGGATTAGAAGTTATTTAACGAACAGGAAACAATACGTGAAGCTAGGCGAACACACGTCTACAACGCTAAATATATCCTGTGGTGTATCTCAGAGATCAAAACTAGGACCAAAATTGTTCAATCTCTATATAAATGACATTTGTAAAGTTACAAAAGATTTAAAGTTAGTATTATTTGCGTATGATACAACAGTGTTTTGTTCAGGAGAGAACACACAGCAGCTAACACAAATAATAACAGAAGAAATTAACAAATTAAAAAGATGGTTTGACAAAAATAGATTATCTTTCAATCTCAGTAAAACTAAAATAATGCTATTTGGTAACAGTAGAAGAGAAAGTCAAACACAAATACAAAAAGACGGAATAGAATTTGAAAGAGTAAATTAAACCAAATTTCTAGGTATAATGACTGATGATAAATTGAACTGGAAATCTCACGTAAAAAATATACAACATAAAGAAGCAAGAAACACGTCAATAATGAATAAAGCAAAACATGTTCGAGACCAAAAATCACTCCATATTCTCTACTGCTCACTAGTGTTACCATATCAGAGTTATTGTCATGTCTGTATTATCATGTTTTGTTTTAAGTCATGTTTTGTTTAGTTTCTGTCTTTTCACTCCCTTGTCTGGTCACCATAGCAACCATTAGTTTTCACCTGTCACGTCACGCACCTGTTTCACGTTTTGACTCACACACACCTGTCACCAATCATGTCACTGTTATTTAAGCATACCTTGTTCATCACTCGTCCTGCCTGCGTTGTTTTGATGTCACACCGGTTTATGTCTTGCTCTGTCCAAGTAAGTTTCCATGTCCATGCCATAGCTTCTGTTTAAGATTAGCCTCACATGCGTTTTAGGCACGCTTGCCTCTTTTTTTGTTGTTGTTGTTGTTGTTGTATTGTTTATGTTCGCGGTAGTGCGGGATTTATGTTAATAAATCCTAGCCTACCTTCACGCTGTTGTCCGGAGCCGTCTCTTTGCATTGGAAGAACACCCGCGCAGCGAGCTGCGCCCCCCCCACGTGATAGAACGCAGGCAGCAGACGTTCTTCCGCAGACCGGCCACGAGGAGGTGATGGAGACGCGCTGGCAAAGTTGGAAGCCAACCAGAAAGGCTTTTTCTCGCCAGCATGACGCGTCGTTCCCCCAAAACCCTCCCACGGACAACAAGATTCCCCAAGCAGCTCATTTTTCCTTGCCGCCGCAGGAGACCTGTGCTGATGACGTCATCCCGCCCACTGGTGATGACGTCAGAAACCAAGATTTTTTTTTTTTTAGATTCTATTTACGCCCTCTGTCAGCCGCCCACCAAGGACTTCGTTTCAAAAAATAATCCTTTTGAGAATTTCTTTTCTAAATTTAGATTTTTTTCAGACCCAGTCTAAAGTGGGGGTGGTGAATAGATTTTCTGGACAATTTAATGGGGAGGATTCTGCCCCCCTCCATACCTTCTGCCCCCCTCCATACCTCCCCCCACCCACCCTTAAAGAGAGTTCCAGACCGCAGGGAGCGCGTCTGGTATCCGCTCCTTGAGGGGGGGGCTAGGGCTGGGAACTGCACTGGTGGGTTGACTCAGCTTCACCATTTCAAGCCACAGCCTCCCTCACGGCCGCCACCACCAGTCTTTTACCATGCCAAGCCGCAACCCCCAGCTAGACCACCTCCACCTGCACCAGTAGCTCCACGACGCCAAGCTCCGGTACCAGCTCCACGACGCCAAGCTCCGGTACCAGCTCCACGACGCCAAGCTCCGGTACCAGCTCCACGACGCCAAGCTCCGGTACCAGCTTAACGACGCCAAGACCCGGTATCAGCTCAACGACGCCAAGACCCGCCATGCCAAGACCAAGACCCGCCATGCCAAGACCAAGACCCGCCACGCCAAGCTCCGGTACCAGTTCCACGACGCCAAGACCAAGACCCGCCACGCCAAGACCAAGACCCGCCACGCCAAGACCAAGACCCGCCACGCCAAGACCAAGACCCGCCACGCCAAGACCAAGACCCGCCATGCCAAGACCAAGACCCGCCATGCCAAGACCTAGACCAAGACCCGCCATGCCAAGACCAAGACCCACGCCGAGCTTCGCCGCCTGACGTGCCACGCCGAGCTTCGCCGCCTGACGTGCCACGCCGAGCTTCCACGCCTGCAAAGATGACGACGCGCCTGTCTCCTCGTCGGCCACGGATATGGCCGCTACCTGGTCGCCCGCCACGCCAAGTGCGCCCACCTCCCAGTCGGCCACGGATGTGGCCTGTCCCGGGTCGCCCACCTCGCCTGCTGCAGCGGCGTTCCACTCGCCGCCGCCACATGACTATGCCTCGATGGATTCGGGGCCACTTGGGCTGGCGACCCACCGCCATGTCCCCCTCCCGCCCTCCCATGACTCTTGTTTTTTTTTCTTGGACATCTGGTATCTGTCCTTAAGGGAGGGGCTCTGTCATGTCTGTATTATCATGTTTTGTTTTAAGTCATGTTTTGTTTAGTTTCTGTCTTTTCACTCCCTTGTCTGGTCACCATAGCAACCATTAGTTTTCACCTGTCACGTAACGCACCTGTTTCACGTTTTGACTCACACACACCTGTCACCAATCATGTCACTGTTATTTAAGCATACCTTGTTCATCACTCGTCCTGCCTGCGTTGTTTTGATGTCACACCGGTTTATGTCTTGCTCTGTCCAAGTAAGTTTCCATGTCCATGCCATAGCTTCTGTTTAAGATTAGCCTCACTTGCGTTTTAGGCACTCTTTTTTTGTTGTTGTTGTTGTTGTTGTATTGTTTATGTTCGCGGTAGTGCGTGATTTATGTTAAT